>NC_142110.1:27448960-27748960 GCF_056152115.1 Neolamprologus brichardi
TGGATGGATAACCGTTCAACTTGCGGTTCTTGATGGAGAACTCTGCACATGCTTAGTGCGACTCTCTCTGCCTGGGGGAAAGGATGCCGGCCTGAGGAGGCATGGAGATGGTCTTGCTGGCTGCAGATTTAATGTTTAGGTTAAAAATGAAATCCTTCTCCTCTTCAGCTTTAGGCTGGTCCCCCTGGGGGTTCCCAAGGAAGGAGGAAAACATCGGCACATTCTCATCCAACCAGAGGATGGGATTACTCGAACTAATGGCACCTGTATGTATAACAGCAGGACTGTCAGTGTTCAACTTAAATAACCTGCATGACTCAGGTGCCTGTATTTTAAACTATATGGTAATCATTAACAGGAATCAATTTTTCAGTTCGATCATCTGGCGTCACTAGTTATCGATTGATTATAGATCAGCTTTTTGTGTAAAGCTGTACAAACTCATAATAATTTATACCTGTGACACATGCCTGTTATAAACTTTGAAGGTAAAAAAAAAAAGGGAACAAACTGAGGCTTTTGTTTTGAAAACCCGGAAGCGGAAGTTGTTGGCCGGATCCGCTCCCGGTGAAGTCCACGTCAGTCCTCAGAGCACACCTGAGGGGTCCGGACCGAACCGTACTAAAGTCATACCCGTTAACTCTCCTGCGCATCATGGCGGACGAGGCCACGCGCAAGGCCGTTTCGCAGATCCCGCTGCTGAAGACGCACGCGGGGCCGCGAGACCGCGCGCTGTGGCCGCAGCGGCTGAAGGAGGAGTACCAGGCACTGATCCGCTTCGTGGAGCAGAACAAGGCGGCCGACAACGACTGGTTCCGCCTCGAATCCAACACTGACGGCACGCGCTGGACTGGCACGTGCTGGTACATCCACGAGCTGCTGCGCTACGAGTTCCGGCTAGAGTTCGATATCCCTGTGACGTACCCGGACACCGCGCCGGAGGTGGCGGTTCCGGAGCTGGACGGGAAGACCGCCAAAATGTACCGCGGCGGGAAAATCTGCCTCACCGAACACTTTGCGCCGCTCTGGGCCCGGAACGCGCCGCGGTTCGGGCTCGCGCACCTCATGGCGCTCGGACTCGGACCGTGGCTCGCCGTGGAGATTCCGGATCTTATCAGCAAGGGCATCGTAGTCCACAAGGAGGGACAGGCCGAACCGGCGGCGGAGTGACATCGGACGGAGAGCCGAACCGGACCGGAAGCAGCGCTGAAAGACTGAAACTTAGGAGAGTAAAAATTGTGTTAAAATGAATGGAGTCTGGTTTGGAAATGACGTTGACTCTGTTAGTCATCACTAAACTGTAACTGACGCAGTTCAAGTAAAGATGGGCACAGAGAGAATTGAGTCTGATTGGGAGATCGCACTGGCATCTGGCTATTATTTTTCAGTAGTAAGGCTAAATGAGTAAAGCTCATGAGAATATGAATGGAGTCTGGTGGTGAGATGACCCACAGATTGGTAATAATAAAAGGTAGAAATGTGTTGATATAATAAATTGAGATTTGCTGTAAAATAACTTCAGCCCACTGAAAGATAGTGGGGAAAAAAATCAATGGAACCTGGTGGAGAGGTGGCCCCTCGTAACAAATTTATGATGTTGATATTTTTATTGCGCCACAAGAAATGATAAAAATGGTGCTAAAATGAATGGCTTCTGGCTTATTTTGCTCAGTAAAGAAGTAAAAAGTGAGAAGATGAATGAAGTCGTGGAGAGTTGATCTAGATTATTTAACATAACTGTCAAAGCCTGGAGGCAAAAGTATTATTGATCTAATAAAATAATGTTAATATTTTTTTTGCATCACAACGAAGAGTATAAAGGGTGGGACTTTGCATGGAGCCTGATGGGGAGAAGACTGTTAGTTTGATCACGAGTAAAAACACGTAATATATGAATGAAGTCTGGTGTGTCACTGTTTACATCCAGACTACCAATCTGTCCCTAAACAATAAATAATATTTAGATTTCCTGCTGGTTGTATTGTTTTTAAAATATATACAAATGCTTGCAGCTGTGTACGATGTCAAATTTAAATCACTAGGACATTTGTTTAATGGGCCATATAAATAGGGATGTTACTGATTTCATCACATCCTGTTACAATAAGTCACATGTTCTAAACAAAAGGAGACACCATTTAAACAAAAAAACAAAACTTTTATTAGTTTGTTTCAACAACAGAATCGTGTGTGTGTGGTCCCGATCAGCTGACTGATGGCTGATAATAAAATATCAGTCAGTACACCTGGATAAGCTCTGCCCACTCTGCCACAGGCCACACCCCGTTCGCTTGCACATTGCTTGGTGATGATTTCCAGTCCCAGACCCTCAGTGGGATGTTCCAGGAGGTGCCATAGTTTGCTGTCACGTAGTCAAGCGTCTCACATGGAACACGCACTTTCAGCTCAAGAAGCTCCGCCCAGCACAGCGAGAAGCGTGGAAAGATGTACCTGGAGATAAGAAAAAAAACAAAACAAAAAAAATTTAACCTGTGGCAGGGTTGACAAAGTGACCTGACAGATGGTAATGACTCTACGTAGAAATAAACGGCATGACGATTACGCCGTCTGTACAAATATTTAAGGTGAAAGGATTTTACTTGAACTTCCTGCCACTCTTTGCCTGCGTCCCGCCATTCCACATGATATCACCGTTGTCGTAGAAGAAAAAAATGTCCAGCTTCACATCTTCAGTCAGAAATGACAGCTCCAGACTGTCCTCCACCTTTTACAATAAAACACCTGCTTTCAGAATAAAAGACAGAAAACTAAACTTCACAATAAAATGATTTCAGAATAAAGGAGGTAACTAAGGGTGCATTCCAAAAGTCCATGTTTCTGTGAAAGTTTCCTCACTAAGAGACATGACTCCAAACACTAGCATCCTCTACGAAAGGAGAGGAGAAAATGTGTCCTATAATTCACTGCAAACAACCATCTAACCATTTATGAAAACACTGACATAATCGAAGTGGCTGGGATCGACTTTGATGTTCCTTCTAACTGCATTTTCCATTTTATCCATAACCTGTGGATATATTTATAGTTTTTATCAGCAGCTGTTAAATTCACAGCTGAACTCTGAACATCAAGCTGCTGGAATATAAATTTGATGTTGTTGCTGCATGAAATAGAACACTGAGTTAAAGATTATGATTAATAATAAATGATCAAAGAGTGTTTAAGGTTCTGTATGATCACTGTTGTATTACAGTCTTTAGGATTCATGTTTACTTCAGGTCAGCTGGGATCGGTTACGATGGAGGGAATTTTACAGAAATCCTTAACAGGCTGGAGGAAACAAAGTAAATATACAGAGGGTAAAATAAGTAATTTAAGTATTTTCAAAGTAAATATATTTCTGAAGGTGCGATTGATATTAAATTCTCACCAGATGTGAGTGATAACCCATCCAATCCACACATGCAAAGGAATCAAACCATAGATGTCCATAAATATGTGTAACAATGATAAATGTCACAGCTTCATATTCAGCTTCTCCTGTATGGAGAAACTAGTCGCAGCATTGCTCGGGTGTGATTTTGGTCCATTCTTCCACACAAACAGTCTTCCAACCCTGAAGGTTCTGTGGGTCCTGTCTATGAACTTTGACCTTGAGTTCTTTTCAGTTGGTTGAGGTCAGCTGATTGGCTGGGCCATTCCAGCAGCTTTATTTCCTATCTCTGACACCAGCTGACAGTTTTCTTTCGTCTGTCAGTGCTGTATGCTGAAAAGGAGCCCCACACCATGATGTTCCCAACTCCAAACATCTCTATTAGTGTTCTGGGGGTGATATATAGTTCCCTTTGACCTCCAAACATACAATGATGTTAAAACGCATTATGGCATCCAAAGAGTTTAATTTTGGACTCATCTGACCAGACATAAGATAGACTTTATTAGTCCCACGGATGGGAAATTCATTGTTACAGCAGAAAAGCAGACAGGCCAGGAATAAATAAAGAGATTTTGATCATTTAGATAAAAATATCAAGTCAAATCAAGTCAAGTGGCTTTACTGTCATTTCAAGCATGTGCAGTACACAGTGACACGAGACAGCGTTCCTCCAAGATCATGGTGCTACATGATCTTGGAGTAAAATCAACACAGGACTACATAAAGTGCAAGTGTGAAAAACTGCAAAAAACAGTGCAACACCAGACAGAACAGAATGATACAGACACAAGACAGTGCAATAGACAGCGGGTTGTGCAAAAAGACTGAGCACTGTGCAAAAAAGCAAAAGCAACAACCTATGTATGTAATTGATGTATGAAGGTGTGTCTGCATATGCCATTGTGCAGATAATGTAGTGACGTGTGTGAAGGTATGTGTGTGTGTCAGTCCAGTCACTGAGTGTTATGGAGGTAGTTATGGAGCTGGTGAGGGTCTCCGCCAGGTGAACACTAAGGAATTTGGTGCTCTTGACAACCTCCAGAGAGGATTCATTGATGTTAAGAGGACAGTGATCTCACCATGCTCTCCTGAAGTCGACAATTATCCCTTTTGTTTTGTCCACGTTCAGAGACAGGTTGTTGACTCTGCAACAGTCCATTAGCTTCTGCACCTCCTCTCTGTATGCTGACTCAATGCTTTTGCTGATGAGACCCACCACAGTCCTGTCATCAGCGAAACTGACGATTTGGTTTGAACTGTGCATTGCTGCACAGTCGTGAGTCAGCAAAGTGAACAGCAGTGGGATGAGCACACAGCCCCGAGGGGCTCTAGTGCTCATTGTGGTGGTGATGGAGATGCAGTTACCGATCTGGACTGTCTGAGGCCTCTCCATGAGAAAGTCCAGGATCCAGTTGCAGAACGAAGTGTTCAGGTCCAGCAGGCTGTTTTCCAGTCAGGTGTTGAGGAATGATTGTGTTGAATGCTGAAGTGAAATCTATGAACAGCATTCGTACATACATGTCCTTATTGTCCAGGTGAGTGAGAGCCAGATGTAGGGTGGTGGCGATGGCATCATCTGTTGACCGGTTGGGGCGATAGGTGAACTGGAGTGGGTCCAGCAGTGAGCTCACTTGCAGCTGAAGATGAGCAAGGACTAGCCTCTCCAGGATCTTTATCAGATGTGATGTCAGAGCCACCGGCCTATAGCTGTTGAAGTCCTTTGGCTGTGGCCTCTTGGAAACTGACACCACACAAGATGTTTTCCACAGCTGTGGCATTCTACCAAGCTTCAGGCTCAGGCTAAAGATGTATTGAGTTATCCTGCATTGGACTTGAGAAGCCTTGAGCCGATGCCATCTGGACCAAGCTTCAAGATGGAGTCAGCAATGGAGTCTTCCATGATGAGTGTTTATATGCGCCACAGCGTTTTAGTGCATTACTTATCGTTTTCTTTGAAACAATCATACCTGCTGATTCAGGTCTTTCTGTAGCTCTCCACAGGAGCACCTTGGCTCTTGAACAACTCTCCTGATTCTGATTTTTTTTTCCACTCCCCTGTCTGAAATCTTGCAGGGAGCACCTGGTCGCGGCAGGTTTATGGTGAAATTATGTTCTTTCCATTTCCGGACATTGGGCCCAACAGTACTCAATGCAGGGGCGATGTTAGCCCATTTTTGGGGTGCTTCAGCACCCCGAAAATGAATCAAAGCACCCCCAAAGATTTCTTACTTTTTTTGACAATATTTGCTGTTTGTGTGACACACTACTAAAAATATAAAAAGCATACAGTACTGTACTTGTTTGAGACGTAACATTTTAACAACAAAAGTATAGATAACCCCCCTCCCAAAATGGTTTGTTCCAGCTCGCCTCTCCCCTACTCTGGCTCTAGCGCCGTTGCTGCCAGAGCGCTGGTGGCTGAGACGCAGCAGAGCGGAGGTGTTAGTGCCTGGCTTAAAACAGGACATGTTAGCTGCATTTAACCTTCAGTTACTCTTAATATAGTTAGGTAGGAGTAAGACTATGTTTCTTTTTAGCTGAAAAACATTACACCAGGTAACCTGCAGTGTTGAAAGCGTGTTTTGCGACAATGTTTGCTAACCTACAATCCGTCCTGCTCTGTAGTAAATTCAGCGACATCTGACCGTCGTGTTGCTCCCATTGAAATGTATACAGCCTATTTAAAATCGAAAACTTTAAATTGTCGCAGCCTACTGTTGTTACCACATCCTGTTTGAAATGGATACTAACTAGCTAACTGACTGAATGCCCATTAACCTTATAACTCCTGTTGTGTGTGTGTTTGTGTGTGTGTGTTTGTGTACAGAGAGACAGCCAGGTTCATAATGAATATGAGGAAGTTTTTTCAAAAAAAGTAGCCACATTCAGGTAAAAGTGTAAAATCAAATGATCCATCAATCAAGAATAATGTTGGATCAGTGTTTCAATGTTTATGTCTTTTATTAGATGTTCATGTGGTTTGGTTATTTGCCTTTTGGTTGAAAGTACACTGAGAGAGGACTTTTTGTTAGTGATCTTAATAGAATTTTTTTCATATTAATGTAATTTTTCATCTAATTGAATACAATCTATTTGTGTATGATTGTCAGTCCAAAGAGGGAGAGAGGAAAGAGGGGAACATGAGGAGAAAGTACAAGGTTAGGAAGAACCAGGTAAGAAAACAGACAGGGAACAGTGACAGGCACAACAGAAACTGTTAAACTGGCAAAGAAAAAAAAAAACACAACTTATTTTACTCACACAATCTGGAAGTTGTGTCCTTCCTATATTAAAGCTGTTATACAGAATCTGCAAAACAAACTGGGTTGAAGCATTTTTGACCCTCTTTAACAACATTCCAACATAACATTATAATTGATTGGGGAGATTAAAAGTAATGATATATTTTTATGTGGTTCAGCCACAACTCTACTAAAACCTCAGCCAGTAATAGGTAGGCCAACTTTTGGACCGTCCAGTTGTCTGTATGACTGCCACAGTACGTACGTCACATTTGCACACTATCAGAAAGTGCCAAACAGCCCTGGTGGAGTGAGGAGCTGTAAAGAGAAGCAGAGTGCTCTGTTTATATTCTAAAAATGTTTTAAGCTTGTTTCAAAGATTCTGTACAGCAGCTTTAAATGTTTTCCAAAAGCACACATACACTTATCAGTGTTTCTCAACCCTTTTACAGTGTGTACCACCTGATAAAAATGTTAAGCTCTCCCAAGTACCACTGTGAAAGCATGAAACTCATAAATCTTACAACACAAAATTAGTATTATTAAATTAGTAAAATTAGTATCTGCAATAAAGATTTTTTCATACATTGTATACATTCTACCACAGGGAAAGTTGCCTCAATTTTTATAGTTTTTATTAATATTTTGTAATAATTTATTTTTAATAATTTATTCTGTTCTGGGAGTGTATTTTTATGTATCTGTATTATATTATACATACACATTAAAAGTGAATCTCTGTCCAAAAAATGCACTCAGTTTACTTTTTACTCACTATGAGTATCATTCATTATTCTCACCCAGTAATTAAGGTTAGGATTTTTTCTATTCCAATCCATTCTTCTTTGGCAGCATTTAAATAACCTTAATCAGATTTGATGGTTTTGTTACAGACTTTTCAAAAAAGTGTTTTGCTTTACTTTCACAAATGTGGGATTAAATTGTGTTAAAATGTACAAAACAGTGATGTCATGTTTTGTGACGAGGACCCAGGCACAGAGAGACTTGATGAATTTAAGAATCTTATGATTTAATAAAGAAATTTGCAGACTTGCACAGAGATGGTAAAATTATGATGACTGATAACGGAGATGAAGACAACAGATGATGAGGACAGGGAGGAACAGGGGTTTAAATGCACCAAAATGACAGTCAGAGAGAACTCGGGACAACATTTAAGGATGCAGGGACTGACAGAGACAGGTTTATCTTGCTTGGCTGGGCAGCTTTCTGGGTGCTCAGCACCCCCAAAGCTCTGATCCTAGAATCGCCCCTGACTCAATGGAACCGTTATTTTTAGAAATTCATCAGTATGTTTTTGCAACAATAAGGTTATGATGGTCTTGGGAGACCTCACTGGTTTTACCCATCATGAGATGTTTCTGTGTGACAACTTGATAATTGGGCACCTTTTATTAGCCATCATTCGGGACTGATTGAGCTGATATTAATTTGCATTAAGTGGCAGGATTGACTTATAATCACTGATAGATTTTAGCTGCTGTCTTGACACTCCCTGCCTTTTTACACATCCCTCTCTTCACGTATTCAATACTTTTCCCTGTGTCATTTCTCGTTTTTACACATAATTTATGGACGTCTATGTTTTCATGTGTGGATTGGATGGGTTATTACTGACATCTGGTGAGAATTTCAGAAGACTAACATTATTTATCGTTATATTATGAGAAGTCCCAGTTGTGACAGGTGTATGTATAAGTGCATCACTTGGTAGTTTTAACAGCATAGTGCAACATTCAGGCATTACTCTAACACACTAACACTTTTATGTGTTACAGATTCAGCAGAGAGAAGTCGCTCGCTGTGTGAACACTGCTGAGAAAGAGCAGCCAAGTTCAGGTCATTTCTGCTGTTTCATGGAAGCATTTACCAAGGAGCAATAAGTGGGCTCGCCTCTAAACACTCAGCATGAAGAAGTTAGTGAATCTGTTCCTCCTTCTTTAAAATTCCAGCCTTTCTAATGAAAAATGAATGATTTTCACATGTTTACATTACCTCCGTGAAACAACAGAACACGTTGTGGAGAAGTAACGCACGCTTTGTAGTCCATCTTTTGGACATTGCCAATATAGCGGACATGCATCATCATGACGTTAAGAAATGAGTGTGAGCTCGTTCAAATCCTCAGCACACCCCTTTTCTCTTTTTCTAAGTCCTCAGTAATTCTCCTACCCACTTTTCCTTGAGCTCGATGAAAAGATATTAGGAACAGGAGACAGTAGGTACTTCTTGGAACACACCCTAAACTTCACAATAAGACAGGTTGTAAGAATAAAAGACAGGTTTTGTTTGAAGCTGGTGATTGAAGATGAAGCATGAAAAAGTTTTTGGTGTTAGAAGTAGAAAAAAGAAGAAGAAACTCAGACAGTAAAAGATAAAAATAGAGATTTTGGACCTTTCCAAATTTGTGTTTCAGCGTCAGGCCGGCGTCTGTGAATGCTGCGATGATGTCAGGCCTGTAGTCAGCGATGAAGATGCCAATGTCGACATCACGGCTGTATGAGATGATGCTGCACTGCCTGAACCAGCCTGGAGAAGGTGACACACACGGACAGGTGTGAGGACAGGATTACCTGCACACACTGAATCAATTAGTCTTTTTGACTGAGGTGCAACTTCCTCAGATGTGATTTACCTGGATGTTTAAACCACAGATAATAAGGCATGTGACCTTGATTACAGGTGATATCAGCATAAACTATGGATGTCATACAGCAGTTTGACCTCTGTGTGACCCTATAGTAGCACACCTGAGTGAGTCATTGGTTACATGCTCCTCCACAGGAGTTTTAACAGGAACAGGTAGACAACCTACAGTCAGAGGTTCTGATGTTGGAAGCAGGAAGTCATCAGCATACCTGACACACCTGTTGTAAATGTTATAAGTGACAGTGACCTCTGTGTTTCACTTCCTGTCTCCGAGGCGGTAACCTGCTCTATTTTAGTCCAGTCATGCGAGTCTCACTCTTGCTTAGTGCTCCGACAGGCGCTGCATACACCTGTGTATGTTTCACAATAAAAAACGCCAAAAGAATTTGAGAGATTTCAGCGGTTTACCCAGGGTCACCATGGCGAGGTCGCTGCATGTCTAATCTGTGGTGGACACACTTCCTGATGCAGCCCTCGAGGGATTCTTGTTTCCCAGAATCAAACACAAATATGACTGATAACAGGAAATCAGGAAATCAACCAGTGCCAAAATAAAAGCCTGCTTACAAAAAACCACAAAAAAGCAGAGAGAGATTATGACAAACCATCGACTCAGGAGGGGAAGGCGGTGCTGTACCTGCACTGACTATAGTGTGGGTGGAGCGCTGCTGACTTTGACTGAGAAAATTGTTGGGCAGTGGAAAGGAATACTTTGAGGACCTCCTTAATCCCACTGAGCTGCATCAGGCATAGCAGCATGCAGTATTTCTACCTTGTGACGATGTAATTTTGATCATTTCAAAGTGAAAGAGGCCATACAGTCCTTATACGACCGTTGCAGAAGCCTGGTCCGCATAGCCGGCAAGAAGTTGGACTTGTTCCTGGTGGGTGATGGGCTCCGCCAGGGCTGCCCTTTGTCACCGATTCTGTTCATAACAGGATTTCTAGGCATGGCAAAGGGGCGGAAGGCTTTCGCTTGGGTGGTCTCAGGATCTCATCTCTGCTTTTTGCAGATGATGTGGTCCTGTTGGATTCATCGGGCGATGGCCTCCAGCACGCCTTGGAACGGTTCACAGCCGAGTGTGAAGTGGTGGGAATGAGAATCAGCACCTCCAAATCAGAGGCTACGGTCCTCAACTGGAAAAGGGTGAAGTGCCCACTCCGGGTCAGGAATGAGACCCTGCCCCAAGTGGAGGAGTTTAAGTATTTCGGGTCTTCTTCCCGAGTGACGGGAGAAGGGAGCGGGAGATCGACAGACGGATTGGTGCTGCGGCCGCAGTGATGTGGACGCTGTACCGGTCTGTTGTGGTGAAGAGAGAGCTGAGTGTAAAAGTGAAGCTCTCAATTTATGAGATTGATCTGCATCCCTACCATCACCTATGGTCACAAGCTGTGGGTTGAAAGAACGAGCGACAAGCTGGAGGAGGTGACTGGGGAGAGGGAGGTCTGGGCTTCTCTGCTTGGGCTGCTGTCCCCACGACTTGGCCCCGAATAAGCGGAAGAAGATGGATGGATGGATGGATGGATGAAAGTTTGCTGAACCTGTACAAGTGAGTCAGGAGGTAGAGTTACCCAGGCAGGTACCGCTGCTGAGCCAGAACGGAATGTCAAGGTGAGTGAGCGTTCGAGCCGTCAAATGAAGCAACGCCTTTGCTTTTCTCCGGAAATCCACCGCTGCCGCAGACAAGTCGTCAGGGTAGAGCTGCAGAGAAGTAGTCAGATGACGAGAAAAAGGAAGTTTTAAAAAAAGATTTGTTTATAACATTTTTCATTTCCTCTTTCTCCCCTCTTTTTACAATAAAAAGAAGCGTTCATTCTGACCTGCAGGAAATTGCGAGCATCATGGTAACGGCACTCTAGGAAGCGGGCGTGTTTCTGCTGGGCCAGAAAATGGGAAATGTTTCGCGGGACTCGAATGTCCAGGCCATCAAGGACGGTCAGGATGAGCTGCGGCCTGCAGAGGACGTCACATGACAGGAAGTTCATTAGTGCATTTTTTTTTGTTTCATTTACACACATAACGTAGTCATGTGATGTCAGCACCTGTCATAGGCTCCAGCATAGTGCCCATAGTCGAGCACTTTGAAGGCAGCGAAGCTTCGGTCTGCGTCCCCTTTGAGGCGCAGCGCTCCATGCCACAGGTAGTTCCCACTGCGCTCATACAGGAAGACCACCTGCAAGGAGCACAGGTCACATCGTCAGCTGTTTTGTCACCTGAATCAGAGCGTCACCACATCTGGCCACATCCACCTGAATGACATGATTGTGGAGGCGGAACAAGAAGTGCAGGGGAATGTCCTCTCCTGATAGGGTGTCCAGGCTGGCGAGTCGAGGGTCCACTCCCCGCAGCTCCATCACCTCAAAACCTTTCTGCTCAGCTGCCAATAGGAAGCCGGGCTGACGGACAAACAAACAATTACATTTTTAAAAACTTTACTTAAACTCAAGTTCTGCATTTTCTCACGCTCTGAAGACAACAAACAAGTCACTCACATCATACTTCCATTGGTTGGCCTGCAGAGCAAATGACGTGACGGCTCGGCCTGTGCACAGAAAGCTGCAGTGCGGTTCGCGCACCAGCCGGTCACGCTGCCGCAAAGCATCCTGGGAGAGCAGTGCCAGCACAGCGGTGTCAGTGAGGAACAGTGGCAGCTTGAAGTGCTGCACTAACGCTAGAAACTTCTTCACCACCTGCTGCAGGGAGGAACAAAGCAACTGTTACTGTGGAAACCATGGTCAGGTCAGGAAGGAGGAGTTAAAACATTTAACAATTAAGTATAAAACAAGCTAATTTTAGGAGCCACAATACAAGTTTACACATTGTACAAATTTCATGACTCACGTCTACATCTTGTGTAAGAGAAGCGAGATGTATGAAGATTTGTTTTAAATGTATTTGAAAAGTTCTTCACGTTTATTTAAGAGAGGAACGTCATGTGCAAGTGGAAAGACATAGAGAGCTGCATCAGGCATAGCAGCATGCAGTTTTTCTACCTTGTGACGATGTAATTTTGATCATTTCAAAGTGAAAGTTTAAATCTGAATTGCTAACAATTGATGCTAAGCTAACAGCAGCTAGCATCAGATCTGACTTACCCATTGGACTTGGCTAGCGGTCAGGTGGCCTGGAGTCAGGTGACCTGCTGGGCGGAAGATGTGAGAGCCAGGCTGCTGCAGGACAATAGAAGAAAACAGTGTCACCACAACGGTCATGGTCCAGCATGACTTACCTTCAGAGGCTCACGCTGCCTATCTGGACCTTGGGGGTGTCGTGGCTAAAAGATCAACCTTAAGACTGTCACATGTCCTGATGGAGGGTTAAATACTCACACGTGTGACAAGGTTACTGTAATTTGAGCACACAGACGATTCAGGATCTCTTCATGAGTAATGTTCATGCACAGGTAATGTCAGCGTACAGGTGAGATGGAACACATAGGCAGCATGATTATGATGAAGATCATCTTCGTCAGAAGATGTTTCCTGATTGGCTGAATTTAACCGAAAATATTTTAACTTCACGTTCAGGTACAGATACCTGATAACATTTACAAGGCTGTTATAACTAAAGCTAACCTTACTGCAGTGAAGGGATCTCAGGTGTGCTTCTTTCTCTCTTTACCTGCCTCTGAACACAAACCTGTACGGCAGCTTCAGGAACGACCCATTTTACGTTCATCATCTAAACTCTACCTAAGGAAGACTGTGCCCTGCTGTAGACTCCACCCCCACTGAAAAGCTGTCCTTTCACCTGTCACCTGTGCAGGTGTGTTTACCTGTGTCTGCTCTGCACAGACACAAAAACATTAAACTCATAATTATAATTTGAGACGTGGTGTGGTTCCTATAATCCTGACTTCACAAATGCAACTGAAACAGCTAGTGCACAGATTAGGATTATATTCTGAAAGGGCAGAGGGCTTTGAGCTTTACTGGTTCATTAGTGACATCACAAACCTTCAGATTAGGTCACACTGGGAGCCTCTCACATCACACAAAAGCGTTTACACGGCTATGGCTCACCTTGCTGACGTACTTCCGGTAGTAGTGCAGCTGGAATAGCAAGAACACGGAGCTGCTAACGATGAGCAGCGCTAACACGGCCGTCCGGTTCACACGAAGCATCCGTAAACGGGGCCCGTCACCGCGCTTCTCATGACGTCAGAACCGAGCTCGAGGCACGAGGGAGCGGCACGAAAATACTCAGAGCACCGCGAAAATCACAAAGCCGTCTGCGGCCGCCGCCATATTTAAAAGGGCTCACTTCCTGCGCGGCCTTTCACAGTAAAAGCCCAAAACCTAACAACGCCGAGCAACTTTATGCTGTGATTTTCAGAGGAAAAAAAGCTGAAATAGTCGATTCCCTGGAGGAAACATGAAGAATTAAATATGACAGCTGTGGTGTTTTAAACTGTTTTATCCACATAGCATGAAAATATGATTTTTCTTCATCAACACACTGAATATTTATCAGCATCGATTTTTAATCGTTAGATTTCCAAACCAAAACTACTTTCAGTCAAAACTAAAATAGCAGATTGATCCAAAAATTATCTTGGGGTACAGGATACAGACTAAAACAAGTGAACTAAAACAGAAAAATATCAGTTCTTTTAGTTTTTTCAGTCTGGTCAGACTTGTAATCACGACTAGCCTGAGCAGATGAGCTCATAAACACTGTGAGCACCATCATGTTTACAGCAAAAATAATCATGTTTACAACCTGATACACAAACTGCTCTGGTCTCTATAGAAAATAATTGTGAGATAATTTACCCATTCACAACAACTGTACAGTGAGAGCATGATTTTATAACTCACCTGGATTAAAGTTTGCATTGCTAGGGGCGTGGTTAATGTTGACATTGGTTTCTGAAGCTGATTTTTCCCTCTTTCTTAAGGACTTTCAGATCCTGTAGTGTTTTTAGGTCTCACACTTCTTCTTCTGTTCAGTTTTCTCAGATTTTTAAGGACGCACTGCACACTATGCTGAGATACGCCAAGTTTCAGCTAACTACTCTTTGTTAATCACTTTTCGGTTAAACTGTGTTTGGTTTCCCAATTTTAACAGGTTCAACTAAAGAAGTGGGAACAAATTATGTGTTTTTGTGGCAGACAGGTAGTAACAAAGGGCTTAAAGATAAAACTTAAAACTGGTTCTTTGCTCAGTTGTTGGTTATGTGTCAACACAACAAGGAATCCTGGAGTCAGGAGCCGTTTTATGCTTGAATGATTTGGAGGTCAGAGTTCAGAGGGTCACCAAACCAAAACATTCCTGTTAAAATGATCAGGTACAAGGACTGGACTAAAAAATTACAAAGAAGAACTTTAACGAGCTTCAGAAAGGCATCGTTTATTTACAGGCTGTGCTTCTGACAACATGATTATAACCCAAACCAGGGGCGATTTTAGCCCATTTTTGGGGGTGCTTCAGCACCCCGAAAATGAATCAAAGCACCCCCAAAGATTTCTTACTTTTTTTGACAATATTTGCTGTTTGTGTGACACACTACTAAAAATATAAAAAGCATACAGTACTGTACTTGTTTGAGACGTAACATTTTAACAACAAAAGTATAGATAACCCCCCCTCCCAAAATGGTTTGTTCCAGCTCGCCTCTCCCCTACTCTGGCTCTAGCGCCGTTGCTGCCAGAGCGATGGTGGCTGAGACGCAGCAGAGCGGAGGTGTGAGTTCCTGGCTTAAAACAGGACATGTTAGCTGCATTTAACCTTCAGTTACTCTTAATATAGTTAGGTAGGAGTAAGACTATGTTTCTTTTTAGCTGAAAAACATTACACCAGGTAACCTGCAGTGTTGAAAGCCTGTTTTGCGACAATGTTTGCTACCCTACAATCCGTCCTGCTCTGTAGTAAATTCAGCGACATCTGACCGTCCTGTTGCTCCCATTGAAATGTATACAGCCTATTTAAAATCGAAAACTTTAAATTGTCGGCAGCCTACTGTTGTTACCACGTCCTGTTTGAAATGGATACTAACTAGCTAACTGACTGAATGCCCATTAACCTTATAACTCCTGTTGTGTGTGTGTTTGTGTGTGTGTGTTTGTGTACAGAGAGACAGCCAGGTTCATAATGGATATAAGGAAGTTTTTTTCAAAAAAAGTAGCCACATTCAGGTAAAAGTGTAAAATCAAATGATCCATCAATCAAGAATAATGTTGGATCAGTGTTTCAATGTTTATATCTTTTATTAGATGTTCATGTGGTTTGGTTATTTTCCTTTTGGTTGAAAGTACACTGAGAGAGGACTTTTTGTTAGTGATCTTAATAGTATTTTTTTCATATTAATGTAATTTTTCATCTAATTGAATACAATCTATTTGTGTATGATTGTCAGTCCAAAGAGGGAGAGAGGAAAGAGGGGGACATGAGGTCAAGGTCAGGAAGAACCAGGTAAGAAAACAGACAGGGAACAGTGACAGGCACAACAGAAACTGTTAAACTGGCAAAGAAAAAAAACAACTTATTTTACTCATACAATCTGGAAGTTGTGTCCTCCCTATATTAAAGCTGTTATACAGAATCTGCAAAACAAACTGGGTTGAAGCATTTTTGACCCTCTTTAACAACATTCCAACATAACATTATAATTGATTGGGGAGATTAAAAGTAATGATATATTTTTATGTGGTTCAGCCACAACTCTACTAAAACCTCAGCCAGTAATAGGTAGGCTGACTTTTGGACCGTCCAGTTGTCTGTATGACTGCCACAGTACGTACGTCACATTTGCACACTATCAGAAAGTGCCAAACAGCCCTGGTGGAGTGAGGAGCTGTAAAGAGAAGCAGAGTGCTCTGTTTATATTCTAAAAATGTTTTAAGCTTGTTTCAAAGATTCTGTACAGCAGCTTTAAATGTTTTCCAAAAGCACACATACACTTCTCAGTGTTTCTCAAACCTTTTACAGTGTGTACCACCTGATAAAAATGTTGAGCTCTCCTAAGTACCACTGTGAAAGCATGAAACTCATAAATCTTACAACACAAAATTAGTATTATTAAATTAGTATCTGCAATAAAGATTTTTTCATACATTGTATACATTCTACCACAGGCAAAGTTGCCTCAATTTTTATAGTTTTTATTAATATTTTGTAATAATTTATTTTTAATAATTTATTCTGTTCTGGGAGTGTATTTTTATGTATCTGTATTATATTATACATACACATTAGAAGTGAATCTCTGTCCAAAAAATGCACTCAGTTTACTTTTTACTCACTATGAGTATCATTCATTATTCTCGCCCAGTAATTAAGGTTAGGATTTTTTCTATTCCAATCCATTCTTCTTTGGCAGCATTTAAATAACCTTAATCAGATTTGATGGTTTTGTTACAGACTTTTCAAAAAAGTGTTTTGCTTTACTTTCACAAATGTGGGATTAAATTGTGTTAAAATGTACAAAACAGTGATGTCGTGTTTTGTGACGAGGACCCAGGCACAGAGAGACTTGATGAATTTAAGAATCTTATGATTTAATAAAGAAATTTGCAGACTTGCACAGAGATGGTAAAATTATGATGACTGATAACGGAGATGAAGACAACAGATGATGAGGACAGGGAGGAACAGGGGTTTAAATGCACCAAAATGACAGTCAGAGAGAACTCGGGACAACATTTAAGGATGCAGGGACTGACAGAGACAGGTTTATCTTGCTTGGCTGGGCAGCTTTCTGGGTGCTCAGCACCCCCAAAGCTCTGATCCTAGAATCGCCCCTGACCCAAACTGTCAAGAAATCACACCACAACTCTAAAAACATGTGAAAATTAGTGGACTCTGGTGGGGTCACTGCAGCGTTTCGATACAAACCTCAGCACGGAATCCTAGAACACCTGAGTGAGAAGGCGATGGAAAGTACACGTGCAGCGGAGGAGGGCCACCCCCCCACCCCACACACACACACACACACACACACACACACACACACACACACACACACACACACACACACACAGACAGAGTAACACACACACACACACACAGAAAGAAGATGGCGGCGGCAGCGGTCGCGGCTCCTCCATAACAAAAAGGACTCAAAGTTCAAACTTGGCCCACTTTGTTTAACTCTGCTTTTCCCGCTCTGCGCGGACGATGAGCGGCCTCCGCCGCCCCTGAAGGCCCGGGTCTTTCCTCCTGCGGGTCTCCGGGATGTTAGCGTGAGACTGCCTCCTGAAGTGGACTTTAAACCGGGACGGTAAGAGCGGCCGAGCCGTGCTAGCTCCGTGCTAACTGTTTGTTTGGACAGGGCTGTTTGTTTGTGGACACTCTCAGGACGTGTTGCTACCGGTCTCCGGTTTATCGGGACACCAGGGCAGAAATGCTGTTTATGTGACCGGCGGAGGGGCATCTGATCCGGACTGGTTCCGGTACTGATCCGTGAAGGAGCGGGCACAGTTAGCCGGGTCAGCTAACGGCTAACTGCTATTGTCAGGACAAATGGCAAGTACTGTAGATATTACAGTACCGCGAGTAGTGCAGTACCGAAAAGTCCCAGAAGCACTACTGCAGTACTGCTGACAGCTCGGACTGTCACTGTACACACATAATGCAGCTCTGTGTGTACTCTAAGAACAGTAGTGCAGTTCTTTGTGTACTTTGACAACAGTACCGAAGCTGTGTGTGCTCTGTGTACTGTAGCAGTAATACTGCAGTTCTGTATGTATTCGTTGTGTACTCTGACTGTCATACTGCAGTTCTGGGTGTAGTTGTGTCACACTGAGGTTGAGGACTGAGCAGGCAGAGGTTTTCAGATGTTTTGTGTGTATTCATAACCTGTGAAAAGCACCTGTGCCACCTGATTGCGATCAGTCGTCTAGATTAGAGGATTTTTACGGAGCATGGTGCCTCCTCAAATATACTTTTAAATTTTTCTCTGAGGAGCAGCTGTGGTTCCAGAAAGTGGAGCCGATCGTCCTCACAGACCACGGCACCACTCAGGGACTGCACAGCTGGTTTTATGATATACCTCGTGAAGTCAGAGATTGAAGCTGATTTCTATGGAGAGATTTGCTTACATCCACAAGCGTAAACTAAGATTTACAAATATGTGCCGTGATTTGTGTGTAACTTGATTGTTGGGTTTTTCTCTGTATCTATTATTGTACGAGCTACTGTACAATATAAAGCGCCTTGAGGGGACTGTTGATGTGATTTGGCGCTATAAAAATAAAATTTAAGTGAATTGAATAGAACTCACAAATGCGTGTTCCCATTCACACACGTACGAAAGAATTTGACCACACGTGAAACAATTTTCCAAATACATGTATCTAAACTTGATTAAATAGTGATTATTTACGCACAATTTATAAAGTAAGGTTTTACAAGTGAGGGGTGGTAGTGTAGTTTTAGTTTTTTGTATGGACAGAAATGTTTTGTAAAGAGAAAATTATACTATTCGTGAAGCTAAATTTAATAAATTGAGTGTGACAAGTTGTCACTGACAACTGTAACACACGCCACAGACGTCAGGTCAGAGGTGTGTTTGCGGCTATTACTTCATCCTGCCCACATTTTCTACAAACCCGTGGTCCCCAGAGAAGAATATACAAACAAAATACTAATACTAATAACAAAAGTGTTTCTACTCAGAGTATTCTTAGTCATGTGATTAATGTAACCTAAAAAAGACGCTTGATTATCAATATTATAAAGTTATAATTAATCTTCAAGTTTGTATTTCCTTTTTTAAAAGAATTCAAGTATTTATTAGATTTTGGATTTTATAACAGCAAACACAAAAATATAACAACAAATACAAATTGGATTGCCTCAACAATCCAGTGGGAAATGCGTTGTTTGCTAACGGGCTTGCCAAGATGTGGTTTAGCCCAGGAAACAAACAGCTGATCCGACCTCCTGAAAGCCTCTCTATATAGGTACATAAAGCCCTAACTGGACAGAGAGCATGTAGGCGCTCCTGTTCAGGGGAGGAGAAAGGAGGAGGGCAAAAAGCTTCCAGCTCCAATGGGGTGCATTGGAGATAAGGATTTTTGGGCACAAAGGCCGGATTTGGCCTGAGTGTGACTCTAGAGCAGGGGTCTGCAACCTTTTACACCCAAAGAGCCATTTGGACTCGGTTTCCACGCAAAAGAAAACACTCGGAGCCGCAAATACTTTTTGACATCTAAAATGAAGATAACACTGTATATATTGTTTTTTACCTTTATGCTTTGTGTGAACAACTAAGGTGTGTTGCTTATGAAATCCATGAAGTGCTACAGAGAAAATTACATTTTATTTATGAAATCAACACATTTTGAACTCTTAAAGAAATATAACAAAAGGAAAGACACCAACCTGAACTAAAATGATCCATGTAGCAAACAAAAACTGTTCTCAGCCACCACCCTTATATCGCCTTTGGGCTGTTGGAGCCTTGACCTGACTTTTAAAAAATAAAAAAGCACTATGCTGCTGAAAAATTAAAAGTAGATATTTGCAAAATTCTGCCTAAATATGTATTTTACCAGGTTAATGCGTGCGGTGGGGCGTGGTCTGCAGCGCTGCTGCAGGGGAGGCGGACGCACCTGAGCCACACCCGCAATCATGCCTCGCTGCCTTTACGTCTGCGCTATCTGTGCTGTTGTGTTGTTGGTGGTGTATGTCGGGCTGTGAGCTGAAAAGCTACAGCCGGCTGTATGCGTACAGCAACCGTGTGTGAAAAGTGGTCAATAAAGAGATGCTGAAAAGCGTGTTCATGCAAACATCGTCGGTCTGCCGTGATATGTTTACAATAAGACTTATGGTCCCGAACCTCTGCGCACAGCGTCTGCTAATCGGGGCTGTACGAAGTCAGTTTACGCAGGACTGTAAGCTGTCATCTGTCAGGCGTGAGCGGTGTTTGTCTTTAACATAGTTCATGGTGGAGAATAGCTGCTGACATAATGTGGATCCGAAGATCTATAATTGGCCTACCTGGGGTTGAAAGTCTCGATAAATGCACGGCGTTTCGGCGGGTACACCGGCTTCCGCGAGTGTGACGCTTATTTTGAGCGATGAAAAAATAATAGAATATAATTTTATTTTTATATTTCAATATCACAATAATCTTCCAATTTAGAACTACAAGTTTAAAAAAAAAAGAACTAAACACAAATAAAATACACTTCAGCTAAATACTAATTTATTTTCCCAAACCACGCGGAGCCGCAGTATAAGGACTAAAGAGCCGCATGCGGCTCTGGAGCCGCAGGTTGCCGACCCCTGCTCTAGAGTTATCCCGCATGAATCAGGTGCACTCTTTGTGTATTGACAGCGCATGAATATCACTGACAAGCTTCGCAGATGCGAGAGCCAGAAGCAATGCAGTCTTCAAAGACAGGATTTTTATTTCCACCTGGTTTAGTGGTTCAAATGGTGGCTGTGAAACTGCCCCGCAGCACCAGGGATAAATCCCACGTGGGAATGAGAGGTTTAGACACTGGGTGGAGCAGTCGTGCTCCTTTCATGAAACGGCAGACTAGCGGGTGATGGCTCACTGGGCCATCCACGAAGCCCACATGGCAGGCTGAAATGGCTGCTAGATATACTTTAATTGTGGAAAAGGCCTTTCCTTTATCTAACAGTTCTTGGAGAAAGGAGAGAATTGTGTCACAGAGCACTGAAAGGAGAGAGTGTGAGACTTTCCACACCATTCCTCAAATACCCTCCACTTGTTCTCATACAATGATCTTGTGGAGGGGGCTCTAGCACTCTGAATAGTGGCTATAACACCCTGGGGGAGTCCTGCCGTACTCCGATTCAACCTCTCACGGGCCAAGCCCACAGGGCGAGGCGCTCGGGGTGAGGGGGAACCGGCTTGGGAGACTTGGTCTCGTCGGAGAGGGAGAGGCCAAGGTTCGCTCCACAAGAGGGGCATAATCTCCGCTAACCAATGGGACCTCATCCACCTTGGGGTGATCTATATCATTGTTAGCCCTCTCTCTCTCACTCTGGTTAGAGTGGGAGAAATTAAGGCCAGCAGAGGGAACGCATAAAGCAGAGCATGTGGCCAGTTGTGAGCTAATGCGTCTACCCCTAGCGGAGCCTCCTGGTCCCTCAGGGAGAAATACAGTGGACACTGAACGTTCTCCCTTGAGGCAAACAGATTGACCTGTGGCTGGCCAAAGTGGGTCCAGATTTGGGTCACCACATGTGGGTGCAGGGTCCAGTCCCCATACTGCGGGTTTCCCCTGGACATTAAGTCTGCTCCCAAGTTCAGAGCTCCTGGAATGTGAGTAGCTCTCAGTGACAACAGATTGATGCTGCTCCACATGATCAGTCTGCGAGCTAGCATGTGCAAAGGACGGGAACGTAACCCGCCCTGTCTGTTGATGTACGCCACAACAGTGGTGTTGTCTGTTCTGATCAGAACATGGTGCTTTCTCAACAGGGGAAGGAAGTGTCTCAGTGCTAGAAATGCTGCTAGCAATTCTAGCCAATTTATGTGAGCACCCCTCTGTTGTGAGTCCCAGCTGCCGCTCACTGCTCTGCCCTCATGAGTGGCACCCCAGCCCGTGAGACTCGCGTCCGTGGTGACCACCTTTCTGGCTGTGACAGCCCCCAGTGACACCCCCTGAGTGAGAAATGTGGGATTTCTCCAACAGTGGAGTGCTGCAGCGCAGTCTGCTGTCACTCTGATACGGCGGTGGGTATGGCGCTTTCGATTCAGTCTCAGTGATGCAACCCATCGCTGAAATTCCTTCATATGCAGTTTGCCTAGTGGATTGACCGCCAGTGAAGACGCCATTAATCCCAGCATCTGCAGGCATTTTCTGAATGGGAGATATCTTCCCAACTGAAAAATCCCGGCATGTGATAGCATTTTTTTTATTTTTTTTTTTTACTCTGTCCGCCTCGTACAGAGACAATGCTCTGTACGAGGCGGAGTTTAGAGCTATTCCTATGAAAGAGATGGCCTGAGCTGGCTGCAGGACACTCTTTTGGTAGTTTAAGATGATCCACTGTCAACCTGGTGTGCTCTCTTCCCATTATTTCTGACTCTGATAGCAGCAGTCAATCGTCTATGTATGACCTCAGATGCTGATTCAGAGCCCGTAGGTCCAGTATTGGATGCAGTCCACCTCCCTTCTTGGGCACGAGAAAATACTTTGAGTAAAAGCCGCATTGGCTCTGCTCCTGGGGTATTTCTCGTACTGCTCCCTTTGATAGCAAGGTAGTTATTTCTTCTTGCAGGATCCTGGCTGATTCGCCTTTTGCAAGAGAGAAAATCACTTTGAAATCTGGGAGGGGTGGTTGCAAATTGCAAACAATAGCCTTGCTCTAATGTCCTCACAACCCATTGTGGCGCAGCGAGAGCTCGCCATCTCTCTATTCTTGCTGACAGCGGCCCCAAAGACAGGCGCTCCACAGTAGACGGAGCTCTGGCTCCCTCTTGTGGCGGAAACTTGTCCTTCGGACCAGACCCGGCTGCGCATGCCAGCGCTTATGGGGCCGGACACCACTGAGGGAATCAACCCCGGTGGTGTCTGGGTGCGTGGGGGCATTATGTTTTTCAACATACTTTCTGTGTTTTTCACAAATTTTTCCCGTGCCCTTGGCAACATGCCTGGATGCAACGGGTGAGTTTTTTTTAAATAAACAGTGTGTTTTGTGAGACAGACATGCTTGATTCAGCTGAACAGTGTCTCGTCGTCTCTTTGCTGAAATGCGCTCTGTGGGATCCAACTCGAGTCCCAGGCGCTGAAAGGTGGAGGCAGAACACACTTCTCCGAACGGGCTCTGGAACTGAGCCCTGGAGTGAACTTGGAGCCCGGGCTGGTCTGGCTCCGATCTCCCCGTGGGGGATATTAGGCAGTCCGCTTCTTCTTGCGGTCCGACTGCTTGGCTGGTGGTGGGGCACCCTGAGCGGCAGCAGGCGGGACATGTTTCCTGGGTGGCAACGGCGGTCCCGAAAAGGCCAGCGGCGTCGATGCTTTCGTCCAGAATGTCACGTTTTTCTTTGTCCGAAAGCCCCGACAAGTTCAGCCATCTTGCCCTCTCCTGTAGGACGATGATGCTGAGGGCTCTGCCCTCCGCTTGTACTGCTGCTCTAGTGAGGTGGAGACACTGGTCTATAACTACGCCCAGCTCTTCCCACAGCTCGCTAGCATCCAGGTTCGCAGCAGCCTGGTCCTGGAGCTCCGCTGAGTAGGCTAGCAGGAGCGATGAGGCGTTCAATGCCCTCGTGGTGGTGGCAACCGATTTATATGCCTTGTCAGCCAGGGAGGACTGCAAGCGTTCGGCCTTGGAGGGCAGGGACGGACCAGATGACATGGAAAGTTTCTGGTTTGGGTGGAGATGCAAAGCCACCAGATTCTCCACTGTGGGTATTTGGTAGATGTCCTTCTCCTTCATTCCAGCGCAGTCAAACGCCGCCGCTCCCTGCACGGGGTTGGGTGACGAAAATGGATTTGCCCAGCAGCGTGTGACCTCGTCCACGCATTCGGGGAAAAGCGGCAGTACCTGCTTAGTAGTGCGCTTTGCTACGGGGAGCCTTTTACCCTCGTATCGTGAGGTGGAGGTCTCTGTTGTCACCGCGGGGCATGGGATTGCCAGCTTTTCAGCTGCCCGTTTTGCAACGTCAAATAGCTCCATGCCGCGGGACTGTGTGCCGGGGTTATCACAATCGGCCCCTTGTGTCGCAGAATTCCGACCGGAGGGGGCAAAGAAAACGTCGTCATCCTCGTCCGAGACGAGATGTTCCAACGCTACTTCAGAGGGTTCGCTGAGTAGCTCGTCATTAGCCTCGAGGGAATCAGACAACATAGCTTCGCAGCTGAAACTCGGCATCATCCACCAGCGGGAGGACGATATCCATCTCGTCGACCCAGCTGGTGCCTGGTGTGGCGGACTCAGTGTGCTCCATTGGTGGGCCGATTGGAGACAGCATTGGGCCCTTCTTCGACAGGCTAGCCTGGCGGGCTAGCTTTCGGCGAAGGCTTTTTAGGGTGAAGTGAGCGCAGTGTTCGCATGAACCCGGTGTGGAAATAGCCGCTTGGGCGTGTTGCAGCCCGAGGCACATCACACGCGTCATGTGTATCTGAACCTGAGATTTTGCAACCGCTTGGTGTAGCTAGCTTGGAATGGCTGGACGGCTAACGCTGATTTTTTTTTTTTTTTTCTTCTCTCGGTCGGGTAGCTATGGTGAGCTAGTATGACCTAGCTAGTGCGGTGGCTAGCGCTTGTGCTACTTGGCTTGGTGAGCGTGTGTAGCAAAGACAGTTAACTTGGTCAGCTAACAGTTGTGCTAGATGCGTCGTGGCAGCTAACACACTCTCCGACCTGGCTCTGTGGTGAAGAGCAGGCGACTCGAAACGTGAGCCGTGCTAGCGCCCGGTGACCAAGGTGTTAGCTTGCTCGTGTGGACAGTTAACCTAGCACTCACGTTCACAGTCAGGAGAGATGAGGTTTCTAAGAAGCGAGAAGAAGAAATTGAATGACGGGTGACGCTGCGTTACACCCTTTTATAGGGAGGAGGATGGCCCCTCCCTGATGCAAGCGTCACAACTGCCAGCCAATACTGGCTGGAGTAATGATATAGAGGCTTCTGAGGACAACGCTCTCTCAGCGTTGTCCTCAGAAGCCTCTATAGAGAGCGTTCCCCATAGTGAGACACCGAAACAAATGTTTGAAAGAGAACTGTTGTATTCAGGTATATTTCTAAAGAACAGGAAAGCTGCGGAATGCAAATATAATAGCAAAATGTGAATTTGTGTCTATGTAGACAACAACATGTGATTTTTCACTGATTTATCACAGTTAACTGTATTATCACAATCAGACTGCATGCCAATAGCAGACTGACTGTGTCTTATGGCAACATTTATGTCAGGTCTCAGTGGGTGTTGCTGTGCTGGACTAACGTTGAGGACATAATTTGCAGTTGAAAAAGGTGAGAAATTATAATATAGGTTATTGCAATACTCAGCATGTCACAAAAAGTTAAAAATCGCAATATCATCGGACACCCAATCATATATTATTGGGTGTCCAATGATCCCCACTAGGGCTGGGCCATATCATACCGTTCACGGTAATACCGGTATAATGTTGGGCAACGATAATAAAATGAAATATCGCGAAAGAATATGGGTAAAACGCGCATGCGCAATACCTTTGTTTTCATACGCACATGACTTTTGTCCGTCAGATACACAACAAAGCACTATTTTTGGTAGAGCATGCTAGCGGGCCGTCGTTATTACCGTGTTTTTTGGAAAATACGGCACACTCAAAATCAATCCTTTGATTTCTCTGAAAATCGACAGTGCCCCTTATAATCCCGTGTGCCTTATGTATGAATTCTGGTTGTGTTTACTGAGCTCAAAACGATTTTATGTGGTACACGGCGCTCGAAAAATCTGTCAAATGTTTTAGTACGAATTTGCTAAGCTACAAACCCGCACCGCTTGATGGATTGTCGGAGCATTACGGCTATCGTAGGCAGGAGCCTCGCGGAGTGATACGTACTGTGCTTCAACATAATATTACCGTATTGTGTGTGTATAACCTCTTTTTAGGTTTTGTGGATAGTATACATGGTTATGCTAAGGATATGTCGGCCAAATTCCACTGGAAATGTCTTTTGGTTAAACTGTCAGCAAGGAATTTGCATTTGCACTGTTAATTTTTATATAACGTTAATGCACATAAAAAACAGCTGCTTGTTTAAGTGAAAATACATTGATGGGTTTTTTTTTGCACTAATAAAGTTGTGGAGTTGTAAAGTATTTTGTCTAGTGTCAATTAGGGCTGGGCCATATTATACCGTTCACTGTAATACCGGTACAAAGCTAGGCAACGTTAAGAAAATGACATATCGCAATAGAATATGGGTAAAACGCGCATGCGCCGAAAAAGCACGGAGAATGCACGGTAACGGAAAATGTGAATGGGGAAAGTAGATTGTTGAGTGAAATGGATGAGCCAGAATTGTTTTGTATAAATGGTGCAGCTAAACTGGTTTGGTGTTTGTCCGTCAGATACACAACACAGCACTTTTTTTCGTAGAACATGCAAGCGGGCCGTTGTTATTGCCGTATTTGTCGGACTAAGGTGCTTGTAAATCTGGGAGTAATCTGGGTCCTAAACTCTGTCTTTTAAAGTCCCAAAGTCAAACGAACATCACTGAGAGTTTAAAACTGTCTAAATTCTTTCATCTGTAATGAAACGATCAGCATTGCTGCTTTACCAGGTGTAACTAGGAAGTTTAACATCCAGGCATCCATGAAAACAGAATTCATTACATTTAATGGAGTCAGAAGTTAGCGGAAGCTAGCTCGCTAGTTTCGCTAGTTACCTAAACATGGTATAGCATGTTCTGACTGAGAGATTTCTGAAAAAATTCAAACGTACAGCTCTGCTATCACTTCCAACATAAATGAAGACAGGAAGCTACACAGCAGTGACGTTTGTAGGGTTACTGAAGTTGGGCTAGCTGGTATATAATGAGGCTAGCGACACAGCTGTGTTAGCATAACATAAACAGTGAAGCTCGAGGATGAACGCTAACACTTTTCCACTCGATAAAATTTAACATGAAGGTTCCTGATGGTTAGAGACAAATGCAATCGCATGGCAGGATGCTGTAAACGGACCAAACTTCAGTCAGTAGAACAACTGAGATAATCCATCCACAATAGAAGGTTAGTCATTAATATACTGCAACAACATGGGAATAGAGCAGCTGTGATAGAATACAGCATTAATGAATCAATGGTACAGAAGTGGAGGAAGCAAGAAGAATGAGTTGAATAAAGTTTGACTCATCTGACTGCTTTGTTTTGCTTAATGTGCCTTATAATCTCGTGCACCTTATGGTCCGAGAAATACGTATTTGACTTTTTTATTTGGCACATGTATTTGGCACTTATGTCAGCCCATTTCTACTGGAAATGCCTTTTGGTTAAACTTTCAGCAAGGAATTTGCATTTGCACTGTTAAATTTTTATATAGCTTTAATGCACATAAAAAACAGCTGCTTGTTTAAGTAAAATGAGTGGATGGGTGTTTTTTGTGCTAGTAAAGTTGTGGAGTTGTATTTTGTCTCACAGAAATTATATAGTCAGCTATATCGTTATCGCAAATTTTCAAATGTATATCATGATAAATATTTTTGGTCATATCGCCCTGCTCTACTTCCCACCTCGAAAAGTACTCTGCAAAATAGTCAAGAAACCTGCTGAAGGTGGAAGAAGCAAATTTGTTTGACTTGAGGCAAAAACACAAAAATATGTTGTGGAGTTTGACCGGGTGACAAAGGAAGGAGATACGAGGAGCTGATGTGACCCAATGACATCACTCATTGTGTGTTGATGACATGAAGAGCAAACGGCGGAGGAGAGTCAGTGATGTTTACTCTCTGACATGGCCTCACAGTGCAGAAACTGTGTTATCCTTTAACCCACAGATGTTGAGCTTACATTGCAACATTTTGAGCTCACCGTCTCATTTGACTTCAGAACCCACATCTGTGTGTGTGTTGGTTAAAAACACTAAAAATGGTTCTTTGAGCTTTTATCAGTAAAATAAAGGTTCACCTTTTACATGTGTGTGTGTGTGTGTGTCTCAATAACCCGGTCAGTCTGCCTGCAGAGCCTGCTGCAAAGCATGCTGGGAGCAGTGGGGGCTGCCCCTCCCTTCTTTGCCTGTGTGTGTTTCTGGGCTGTGATTGGCTGCCTGAGAGCCCAGCTGACTGCACTCTGTCTATCAGACGGAGAGAGAGGAAGGCTGATGGAGGCGAACGCGATGGGGTGAGCTGCCATTTTCTGTCTTTATCCTCTATCCCTCCATCCTTTTTCCTCCTTTGTATCTGCCAAGGAAGAGGAGGCGGACAGGAGGGAGGAGGAGGGGGGAGAGCGGAGGGAGGGGGGAGGGTTGGGGGGGGGGGTTCCTTTCATTGTGCTGTTGTCGTTCTCCAGAGGATTTAATTCATCCTCTGTTTGTGCTGCAGACAAGGAGGGGGGGGGGGGGGGGGGGGGTCGTTGAGAGACTGAGAGGATTGGGGGGGGGGGGGGGGGTGATGATGGAGGGATGAAGAGGAGGAGGTGCAGAGATGATGGAAAGAGGAGGGAGAGAAAATGGCGTCTGGCTGGTGCAGGAAAGAAGAGATGTTGTCTGTCCTAGTTATTGATTGCTGTGTCAACGGCAATAATCAGCACCTGGATCAATAACTTTACCAGTATCATCACTGTTATTTTAGTACTGTATGTAGTACTGCTGGATTCTTTGTTGGTGCAGCAAGTTCAATTTGATCTTCTGATTGTTCAAACCTGATCAGTGTGATCAGATATTTATGGATTGGTGCTGCAGAGGTCAGTGTGTCGCCTCACAGCAGGAAGGTTCCTGGTTCAATACCCAGCTGGCACCAATCCTTCTGTGTGCAAAGGTTCTCATTATGTATGTCCCATCTCGTTAAGGGCACCTTGTTAGGTTATCTGTGGATTCTGTGGTTGTGGCGTAGATAAAGCACTGTGATTGGTCAGTAAGAGGTCAAACTATTTGTGCAGGTGGAGCTGAGAGGCTCCGCCCTCCCTCATTGTAACTGCGTTAGGACCTCCTGTGTTGATTGGTCGTCCTGTCACCAGGCAGGTAAATAGCTCGTTTTAATTACAATTTAGATGTTTCTATATTTAGCTCTGAAGATCATCAATAATCTAAGCTCTCTGTAATTTCAATTATTGACATGAAAGATCAGCTGACCCTCCAGATTTGATGTCATCATTGTACTGAATTTATTTTTAGGTTAAAAAGAAAACAGGAAGTGATGTCATATGTTTAGCTGATCTGAGGGTTACACTCTCTGATCATGTGATCCTGTGATCACATGACCAAATTATCAGGTGCTCTTACAGATCAAAAATGTCATTAGTGAGCTGTGTGCTGCAGTAAAATACAACATTGCTCTGCTCAGGTCTTGTACTGACATATGGCATAGAAACTAAACATTTAACAGTGTTTCCTGAAAACCCTCTCTTGTCTCATCATTTCCTAATTACATTTAATTTTACAATAATGGATTCCACAGCAGTGGGGAGTATATGTCATCAAAGTAGATGTCTTTCTGAAAGTGCTGTAACTAAACTTAAGAATGTAATTCACTCGCTGTTATCATCTTCAATGCTTTGTATCAACACAAAGCAGAGCAGCTACCTGAACGCTACTCCAAGAGAGGTTGGTTACCTTGTTAATAATTTTACCTCCTCACTATGTATGGATACTGTAGCTCCCGTGAAAAAGAGAGCCTTAAATCAGAAGTACTTGTCTCCCTGGTTTAACCTTCAAAGATAACTCGTAAGCTGGAGAGGAAATTCTAAATCACTAATTTAGAATTTAGCCTAGAAAGTAATTTAAATTACTCTGGGTGGGTAGGGGGTGGCAGCAGTCTTCCACTCCAGCTTCTGGAGCCAGTCAGCATTTTAATTCATTTTAAAGCATGATGCTTAACCTTGTCCACCCTAGCTAAAAAGCTGAAAAACCACTGTTAATTCTTATTATCTATCGTCAACGTGGGCCTTACACAGAGCTTCCGTCTTATTTAATGCTCAGGTCAAATAAAATATATGTATAATAATACTTCAAATACCATTGATATTCATTTAGAGCAGGGGTAAGCAACCTTTCTGATGACGAGTGCCATTTAAAATTTCCTCAAAAGTAAGTGTGCCATATGATTGCATTAGCAATAAATTTAATAACGCTCTATATGAACAGTTACACACTATATAGAACCACTTTATAGAATTATATTTGTTCGCAGATGTTGGCAGCTATCAGTGAATAGTTATCAGCTATTTTGAAACAAAAAAAAGACACTTTTTATCCATAACAGCAAATGAACTGTACAACAGAAAATACAAATGCTATTTATGGTCTCCTCACAAGAATGGTAAGAAAAATAAACTGGGCCAATATTGCATGTCTGTTAATACAGAGACACACATGTTAATGTGATCTCTGGTCTCCCACTCAGAGACGCAGATCTCCGAGCGTCCAGCATTCAGACGGCTACCTGAGGACTAGGGATGGGTACCGGTATCCGGTGCCATGATGGCACCAGACCGAAAGCAGCACACATTTCGGTGCTTTATTTTCCTGAGCTGTGATGACTTTAGATTCTAGCCAATCATTTTACGTTTCCGAGGATAGTAGGCGGGCCCAGGTGCGTACGTTCTTTTAGAGCAGAGCTACAGATTAAAAATGCCCAAGGCGAAGCGGTCAAAGTCTGGCTGTACTTCACAGCAAAATATGCAAACTCACCAGCCTGCAACAAGTGCTTTAAGCTGATACTGTGATACTGTCAAAGGAGGTAACACCTCGAATCTGATGAAACACCTGGCGACGCATAGCGGTTTTTAAAAGCCGAAAAATGCGCCGTATTTGATAGCTTGCTGCGAGACCTCACACCGTGCACATCTATTGCGGGTGTGGTGCCTGTTATCGGACCCGGAGTTAGCAACATCCCCCAAAAACCCGAAGAGTAGAGTCCTGGCCCCTAGCCCTGCCAGTGTAGCAGAAATGATGACGGATGATGATGGCAGCAGCAGCCGTTCTTCTCTGGGTGAGTAGCTTAATGTTGTTTGTGTGTAATTTACATTTAGTAGGCTAACCACGTTAGTACATTAATGCATGTAAGGTGAACTAGCAAACACCGTCGTAGTTACATGCGGCTGTCTTCTTGTTTGATGGCAGATACTCCCTTCATCCTGGCCAAAAAGGCTAAAATGACCAAAGAAAAAGTGGAAAACAGCTAAACATGAGAGGTTTTTGGACAAAGTTTGTGTTTTTTCCATTGTTTAAGCACTGCTTCCAGCCAAGAGTGACACCATATATGCCCCATAGCTGCAGAAAAGGCTAACATTGTTATCTTTTTACAAAAAACAGCTGAACATGAGAGGTTTTTGGACCAATTTTGTGTTCTTCATTCTTTAAGCACCGGTTCTAGCACTGTTTAAGCACCGGCACCGTTTCAAAAGTACCGGTTTGGTACTGGTATCGGATAAAACCTAAACGATACCCATCCCTACTGAGGACACTCATGTGAGAGAAAATCTGCTCACACAGACATGTAGAGCCAAATCCTGTCAATATGGCCTCTGTAATGTTCTGAAGACAGTTAAACTTGACAGGTAGTGATGCACAGCAGGTGAAAATGCAAGCTCCATGAACACGCACAGCTGTGGATTCCAGCTGCTTCGATGTTATATGTATGATTTCTATACATTTTATGTCAGATAAAAACTTTGGTTGTAAGCTTCAGATAATTATTTAATAAAAGCGAGACATTTTAAATGAGAATAAGAAAGTATTTCTTTGTGCCCCCCTTTCCCTGTTAATGCTCTACCTGCCCCTTGGCAAAACTTTGCTAGACCCGCCCCTGCACAGTTACCAGCTGTAAGCTACATAGAAAAGGATCCTGGTGTTATTTGTCTCTCATAAACAGTTCATAACTTCCCTTCAACTCATTCCTGTCACCTAAAAGGTAAACCTGTTTCTCCATCACCTGTTCAGCTCTGATGATTCAGTAAGGACGTCTCCTGGTTCCATCTTCATGTTTCCCTCTCACCACATATCCAAACCGATATCATGACCAGCAGCTTTTACAGCTGTGGCTCCAGCAAACATCAGCTACTAGAAATTAATATTAAACAAATTCTAACAACAGCTGATCAAGCTTAAACATGCTGCTGTTGTTTAGCGCGACATCTGCTGGTTTCCTCTTTCTGGAGCAAACTGGGCAATAAACAAGAGAGAAAAGCCGTTCAGCTGATCATTGATCCGTTTCATGATTGAAGTAGCAACAGGAAAGGGAGGGGAGAGAATGAGAGAAGAAGATGCAGCTGTGCAGCGTAACGACAGAATAAATCCAGCTTTGTGTCTTTTTCATTCAAGTCCGGGACAAACTGTGTTCCTTTTCAGCTCAACACGAAACACGTAACATTTTCTCTGAATGCGGGACGATTCCGTCTTTTTACGGGACGGTTGGAAACTCTACTAACTAACCTTGTGAATAAAATAAAGTTCAATATCAGTAACATCAAAGCACCCTCCCAGCTGTATAGAAACTCCGTCATGCTAGCTAGTAGTGATGTGCAATACCACTGATTTCCTTTCCGATACGATACCAAGTAAAATTCAGGGTGGTATCGACGATACTGATCCGATCCGATACTAAATAAAAACGTATTTTATTTATTGTATCTTTTATTGTATCTCAAATTATAGTGCCATAATGATTGCAGGACATCAGATTACTTGTTCTTACTTAATAATGCAGAATTAATCATATAGAAATAAAAAACCTGAAGTTGTGCGCTATTTGAACACCTTGCCCGCCTGCAGCACTAAAGGACTCCGTGAGAGACGTCTGTCTCGCCCTAGCAGCACCTGTCCATGTCCACTCCTCCTCTTCAGTTTGCCTCAACATACGCTCGTCATTTTCTGTGATTTGATTTACTCTGAGGTGTTTGACAAATTTGTGGTGTTGCCACAACACCTCACTTTCTTGCCACATGTATTGCAAACCACGTCTCGGCTGTTTGTGGAGGTAAAATACGTCAGCACATGACTCCAATTATGCTCAGCCATTGTTGTGAGTGCGCATGCCAGGGGCTGCGAGACATTTATACAGCCGTATTTCGCACATGACTATGAAAGGTGGAAGAGGAAGTAGTTCCTTCCAATGTAGACAATCCGAATGATATAGTTTCTTTCCACTGTGTTCTTGTTAACGATAAACTACAAATTTACCCTAAATTACTAAAATATCGATATTTTAATGTGAGAATTGATTCTAGAACATAAATGACTGGTATCGGAGGAATCAATATTTCAGTATTGATCCGCACATCCCTACTAGCTAGCATGCAGTACGAGTTATTGCAACTGACTGTAAAAGGTTAGCACAATGAAAATAAACTCCACCTAAACTAAATCTTTCTCAGTTAACTTCAGCAATTACTTTCTCCTTGAACCTCCATCATCAAACCATCAACATGTCTTTTAGACCTTATTCCTACAAGACTGCAGTCCTGTACCACAAGCCTTTAAGCCAGCAGTAGTTAAACTGTTATTTAAAGAGCCATCTGTTGACCCAGCTGTCTTAGCTAATTACAGGCCAATCTCCAGCTTTCCTTTCATATCAAAAGTTATTGAAAGGGTAGTTGTCAAACAGCTAACAGATCATCTGCAGAGGAATGGTTTATTTGAAGAGTTTCAGTCAGGTTTCAGAGCTCATCACAGCACAGAAACAGCTTTAGTGAAGGTTACAAATGATCTTCTTATGGCCTCTGACAGTGAATTCATCTCTGTGCTTGTCCTGCTAGACCTCAGTGCAGCGTTCGATACTGTTGACCATAATATCCTATTAGAATGAATAGAGCATGATGTAGGTATTACAGGTACTGTGCTGCAGTAATTTGAATCATATCTAGGGCTGGGCTATATCATACCGTTCACGGTAATACCGGTGTAATTTATAGGAAACGATAGGAAAATGAAATATCGCAAAAGAATATGGGTAAAACGCGCATGCGCAGTGCCTATGTTTACATACGCACATGGCGGCGACGCAGAAGGAGAAGAGCGAAAGTGGATCGTTAAATGAAACGGATGAAATGAACCAGAATTGGTTTGTAAAAATGCTGCAACGTCAGTGGTGTGGAACTGGTTTAGCTTTCGTCCGTCAGATACACAACAAAGCACTATTTTTGGTAGCGCATGCTAGCGGGCCAAGTTTTGTGGATAGTATACATGGTTATGCTGAGGATATGTCGGCCAATTTCCACTGGAAATGCCTTTTGGTTAAACTGTCAGCAAGGAATTTGCATTTGCACTGTTAATTTTTTTTATATAACTTTAATGCACATAATAAACAGCTGCTTATTTAAGTGAAAATACATTGATGGGGTTTTTTGCACTAATAAAGTTGTGGAGTTGTAAAGTATTTTGTCTAGTGTCAATTATATTGTCAGTTATATTGTTATCACAAATTTTCAAATGTATATCGTGATAAATATTTTTGGTCATATCGCCCTGCTCTAATCATATCTATCTAACAGACTCTTGTTCATGTAAATGGTCCTCTTCACACTAAGGTTAATATGGAGTTCCACAGGGTTCAGCGCAAGGAACAATTCTGCTAAAAGAGCCTCCTGTTTCCTCCTGAGTGAGAACAGCATATTAGTTTAGTCACACAGGTGTGTTTAGATGAATAATGTGGATAATAATAATACTGCATCATGGGAAACGACAATAAAGTAGGCTGATGTGTTTATGATGTCACTGCAGATATTTGTGTTCTAAGGCACGGTATGGGAGGAAGTGTCACTGACCGTGCTCTGAAGGATGACGCTGCTTCAGAGGTCGTCGTCTTCACCCTCATTTGCTGGGACACCATGTTCTGTAACGCTGTCGCTCGAGTGTTTCATTTCATTTTTGATCACCCACTCTGTTCCAGCCACATGATTGGCGTACACAGTGTTGTTCTCTCATTGGCCTTCCATGCTGTCCTTCAAAACGTGGAGGAATAAGGTCTGTCAACTTTGTCACGTCTCACTTTTCTTTCGAGGAAAAGTTCCTCAATGATTTATCGTCATTTTAATTTTACAAGTTGGTTCTGATCTTTTGTGACATCATCTCCTGTGACGCTCTGTGTTATACTGCGGTCACGCTGTCTCTGTACCATTGCCATGGTAACATGTTGCAGGGTCCATTAATAGTAGTCTTTGTACAGAGGTTTGCTCTGGGACACAAGAAGTGTCAGTAACTGCTGCACTTCATCATTATTGTCTTCAACAGACCAGCTGTTCCCATACGGGTGGGGCTTCAGGTGTGGGTGGGGCTTTTGAGTGGTGGTTCTCTCAATGGTGGCTCTCATTTACCCAGATGTTTTGTGCTGCAGATCAGTAAGCTTATTGATTACTGGCTGCTGGTGTCTCTTTAATAAAACTTTATTAGTATCTAAGTTCAGGTGTTGTTGTTGAGTTCCACTCCGCCTTTGAAAACACGTGAACACTCCTGTCCTTGCCCACATGCACTCTGATTGGCTGCTGTCTGTCTGCAGGTCACACTCGGGTCCAACATGGCGGCGGCGTCGTATGACCAGCTGCTGAGGCAGGTCGAGGTGTTAAAGATGGAGAACTCAAACCTGAGACAGGAGCTGCAGGACAACTCCAACCACCTGACCAAGCTGGAGACAGAGGCCTCCAACATGAAGGTGAGTGCTTATCTGAGCAGGTGCTGCTCTGTGTGTGTGTGTGTGCGTGTGTCGTGCCTGTGTGTGTGCGCGTGTGTGTGTCTAATGGTTTAAGTATATTGATCAGTCAGGCTCCGTGGGTGGCAGCGCTCACATCAGAAACATCAGATGTTCAAATGTTCCCTGAAACTTCCAGTTAAAACTGCAAACAGATAAGGTTTAAATAAAGTTTTTTCAGTCTGTGACTCACAGCTGTTTTAAACTTTATCAATCTGTTCTCATTCAGCCAATAACTGATAACTTTGGTCAGAACCTCAGTTTAGGTCATCCCAGTTCTCTTCTTGAAGTTGATTATCTCCTAAAGCTGAATTTCTGTTTGCCATAAGAGGGCGCAGTGACCACAACTCAGTGTAAAGACTGTATTAAAATGATGGCCATTAAAATTAATAAAGGCTTTTTTTTTTTCTTTTTTTAAAAACTTATCACTAGGGATGGGTACCGGTATCATGGCACCGGTTCTGACATAAACGGTAGTAACCAGACTGAAAAGCAGCGCACATTTCAGTGCTTTATTTTCTTGAAATGTCATACACTTTGGATTCCAGCCAATCATTTTACCTTTGCAAGCGTAGTAGGCGGGCCCAGGTACCTACGTTCTTTTAGAGCAGAGCTACAGATTAAAAACGCCCAAGGCGAAGCGGTCAAAGTCTGGCTGTACTTCACAGCAAAAGATGCAAACTCAGCAGCCTGCAACAAGTGCTTTAAGCTGATACTGTGATACTGTCAAAGGAGGTAACACCTCAAATCTGATGAAACACCTGGCGACGTATAGCGTTTTTTTTAAAAGCCGAGAAATGCGCCGTATTTGATAGCTTGCTGCGAGACCTCACACCGTGCACATCTACTGCGGGTGTGGTGCCTGTTATCGGACCCGGAGTTAGCAACATCCCCCAAAAACCCGAAGAGTAGAGTCCTGGCCCCTAGCCCTGCCAGTGTAGCAGAAATGATGACGGATGATGATGGCAGCAGCAGCCGTTCTTCTCTGGGTGAGTAGCTTAATGTTGTTCGTGTATAATTTACGTTGAGTAGGCTAACCACGTTATTACATTAATGCATGCAAGGTGAACTAGCAAACACCGTCGTAGTTACATGCGGCTGTCTTCTTGTTTGATGGCAGATACTCCCTTCACCCTGGCCAAAAAGGCTAAAATGACCAAAGAAAAAGTGGAAAACAGCTAAACATGAGAGGTTTTTGGACAAAGTTTGTGTTTTTTCCATTGTTTAAGCACTGCTTCCAGCCAAGAGTGATACCATATATGCCCCATAGCTGCAGAAAAGGCTAACATTGTTATCTTTTTACAAAAAAAACAGCTGAACATGAGAGGTTTTTGGACAAAGTTTGTGTTCTTCATTCTTTAAGCACCGGTTTGAGCACCGTTTAAGCACCGGCACCGTTTCAAAAGTACCGGTTTGGTACTGGTATCGGATAAAACCTAAACGATACCCATCCCTACTTATCACAGGGTGTCACATGTGTGTTCATACGTGTGGCCACGCCCCTGCTGTTGCAGTGAGTAGTCAGCTGACTGCAAGAGCAAAACTTTATGCGTGTGTGTGTGTGTTTGTTTTACGCTCTCTCTCTTGCTCTATCTCTCTGCGTATGCAACCGGTGTCTCTCGCCCTAAGGCCTAGAATAGCTGCACTGCTGTTTTTGTCCAATCACGCGCTGCGGACCGGGAGAATGAGCTCGTTGTTGTTGGTCAGAGTGAGGCGTCAGAGGATCTTTGGTGTGATATGGAGGAAACGGGCAGAGTGAGCACTCTGTCCTTTTAACTCTTTTCCCATCAGTTTTCTTCTTCCTGTTTGCAGCATTTTGTCCTTTTCCTCTCTTCCCTGTGATTTTACTGAACTTCGATTCTTCATATTTTTCCTGCTCCGTGGAGCTCATCCTGCACGTTTTCAGCGTGTTTGAGTTTCTCTCGTGGTCGGTCATCTTGAAGCTGGATCTTTATTGTTCATGTTTTTTCTTCTCGTTATTGTCCCGTCCTTCGTCTCCAAACACACCCTCACTTCCTACTTCCTGTTTCCCATTTCCTGGTTTGTGTCGATGAGTGAAGACGGTCAGAGTGAGTTTGGTTTCCATCATGTCTCTGTTTGAACGCTGCCGACTCATCGTGGTGAGTGATCGCTGCTTTATTCTGAAAGCGACGCGTTTTGTTCTGTGTGCTGCAGAAACAGCGTGTGAGTGTGTGAGAGAGAGTATTAGAGGGTCAGAGCAGGAACTGATTTTATCCTCTTTGTTTTCTTTCTCATTGTGAGCAGGAAGTACTGAAGCAGCTTCAGGGCACCATAGAAGAAGAGTCTGGGGAGGCTTGTGGCTCTCAGCTGGAGCTCATTGGACGGTTAAAAGGTGAGTCTGACACATCCGGACGCAGGTCGAAGAAGCAGCTCAGCATGTGCTCACTGAGTTTCCCACCCTCAGAGCTGAGTCTCGATTCGGCCGGCTTTAAGTCCCGATCCCGCCCTCTCCTAGCCCCCGGCTCCACCTCCTCATCCTCTGGAGCTCCTGTAGGAGCAGTGGGAGGCTCCGGAGCTCCAGGCCCCTCAACAAGTGCTGCCTTTCCCAGGAGAGGGATGCCATCTGCGGGCAGAGACGGCCACGACCGCTGCCTGGAGGAGCTGGAGAAAGAGAGGTAATACTGCGTAGCAGTTAGAGCACTACAGAGTACTGAGAGTACTGTAGATACTGAGAACACAGAGAGAATACAATGGAGTAGTGAAAGTATTGAGAGTACTATGAGCATGTTCACGCTAAGCTACAAATGCACACAGTACTGCTTTAGAGGTATTACTGAGGATACTGCTGATGTAGTAGCACCTACATATATCACAGAATATCAAATGGTCAAATTATTTTTAGCTGATGCAGAAGGTCAGACTATTCAGTTTTCTAATTGTTTCTATGTTTTATTTGCTTCACTTGTTTTTCCCGCCTATTTCTCCTGCCCTGTGATTGGCTGCTGCCCTTGGCAGGTCTCTCCTATTGGCGGAGCTGGATAAGGAGGAGAAGGAGAAGGACTGGTACTACGCTCAGCTGCAGGATCTCACCAAGAGGATCGACAGTCTGCCGCTCACTGGGAATGTAAGAACTCTTACAACGGTGTGGGAGTGGGCTAGAGTCAAACTGGTTAATGTTAATGTGTTAATGAGGGCATCCGTGTCAGTTCTCTCTACAGACCGACTTAAATCGCCGTCAGCTTGAGTATGATGCCCATCAGCTGCGAACAGCGATGGAGAAGCAGCTGGGTTCCTGTAAGGAGATGGAGAGGAGAGCTCAGGTAGGAGGAGCTCACCTGCGTCTGTACCCGTATCTGTAAATGTGTTTTGACACCTGTACTCTGTTTCAGACTCGCGTGGCTCGGATTCAGCAGATAGAGAAAGACATCCTGCGGCTCGGGGCCCGGCTGCAGGTAACCTCACCTGTAAGGATCACATGCAAACACCTCACCTTACACGCTCATCTGTTACCCAGCCTGCGCCTCACTTTCTCTCCTTTCTCTCCAGGTCGAAGGTGCTCAGGGGGCGAGCGAAAGCAGTGGATTGGCCGGGGCGCAGGTGAGCAACTCGTCATGTAACATCACTTAGAATCTTTACCTCTTCTTTGAACCTGATTTTTAAACCGTCACTCCTGCTGCAGAGCGCAGGCACCCGTTTGGATCACGAGCCAGCCAATGAGACGAGCTATTCTGTGCCTCGACGAATCACCAGCCATCTGGGAACCAAAGTAAGTCTCCTTGACAACAAAACTGCTTCACCTGCGTACCGTTTAACAGTGTCTCACATGCAGGGTACACCTGTGTCACCCCTGGCAGGTGGAGATGGTGTACAGCCTGCTGTCCATGCTGGGGACACACGATAAGGACGACATGTCACGGACGCTGCTCGCCATGTCAAGCTCACAAGACTCGTGCATTGCTATGCGTCAGTCTGGCTGTCTGCCGCTGCTCATTCAGCTGCTGCACGGCAACGACAAGGACTCCTTGTTGCTAGGTAACGGTCAAGTCATTCAGTAGTGATACATATGCCTGTTGTCACGTGACCTCACTCGTTTTCTTGTGTTGCCTAGGTAACTCCCGTGGCAGTAAGGAGGCGCGCGCACGGGCGTCAGCGGCGCTCCACAACATCGTGCACAGTCAGCCGGACGATAAGAGAGGGCGGCGAGAGATCAGAGTGCTCCACCTGTTGGAGCAGGTGCGCCATTACTGTGAGGCATGCTGGACCTGGCAGGAGAATCATGAGAGGGGTGTTGACCAGGAGGACAACCCCAGTGAGTGAAGTCACACACGTGCCCACCAGTGAGCAGTCAGCAGGTGTTATGTGTGTAATGTGTGTGTGTGTCTGTGTGTGTGTGTGTGTGTGTCTTCTCAGTGCCGTCCCCTGTGGAGCATCAGATTTGTCCAGCCGTCTGTGTCCTCATGAAGCTGTCCTTTGACGAAGAGCATCGGCACGCCATGAACGAGCTCGGTGGGTTTCTCTGGGTTTGCCTCCCTGTTTCCCGCTCTTTCTCATTTCCTGAACCGTCTTTCCTGCTCCTTGCTTCCTGTTTCCTGTTGCTCACACTGGGGTGTTCTGTCCCTGCAGGCGGTCTGCAGGCGGTGGCGGAGCTGCTACAGGTGGACTGTGAGATGTTCGGTCTGAGCAGCGATCACTACAGCATCACTCTGCGGCGATACGCTGGCATGGCACTCACCAATCTCACCTTTGGAGATGTAGCCAATAAGGTAAGAGGAACTTAATTTACCCTTTTGATTGATTAACCAATCAGATGAAAGGAAGATGATGACCCTCGTGTTTTATTTTTTTTTCAGGCCACTTTGTGCTCTATGAAGGGCTGCATGCGAGCAATGGTCGCTCAGCTCAAGTCTGAGAGTGAAGACCTGCAGCAGGTAAGCACACATGGCTCCACCGCCAACCCATTATGTCACAGCGTCCACCTGTCCTTTAGAAAGATTTGTTAAGTGACCCCTTGCTGTGATTCGCTGTTTCAGGTAATAGCTAGCGTGCTGAGGAACCTGTCCTGGCGTGCTGATGTTAACAGTAAGAAGACGCTACGTGAGGTCGGCAGTGTCCGAGCGCTGATGGGCTGCGCTCTCGAAGTGCAGAAGGTAAACGTTCTGTTCTTCTCCTGTTAATGCTTCTACACTGAGCATGCTCTGAAACCATTTCTTCTTCCTGTCCTTCTACAGGAGTCGACGCTGAAGTCTGTACTGAGTGCGCTCTGGAACCTGTCGGCTCACTGCACAGAGAATAAGGCTGATATCTGCGCTGTGGACGGTGCTCTGGCGTTTTTGGTGGGGACGCTGACGCATCGCAGCCACACCAACACACTCGCCATAATTGAAAGTGGTGGTGGCATCCTGCGAAACGTCTCAAGCCTTATCGCCACCAACGAGGCACACAGGTAAAGTAAACTTGGGTAAACAAAGCGTTGGATATGAACTTGCACTGTCTCTCTGACTATTCTCCCTGTTCTTGTCCTGCAGGCAGATCCTACGGGAACATGGCTGCCTGCCAACGCTGCTGCAGCACCTGAAGTCTCACAGCCTGACCATTGTGTCCAACGCCTGTGGCACGCTCTGGAACCTCTCTGCCCGCGACACCAAAGACCAGGAGGCCCTCTGGGAGCTGGGCGCCGTGGGCATGCTGCGCAACCTCATCCATTCACGCCATAAAATGATCGCCATGGGCAGTGCTGCTGCGCTGCGTAACCTGATGGCCAACCGCCCAGCACGCTACAAGGATGCCAGCGTGGTGTCTCCTGGTGCAGGCGCCCCATCGCTACAGGCCCGTAAACAGAAAGCTTTATTCGAGGAGCTGGATGCACAACAGCTGTCGGAGACCTTCGACAACATCGACAACCTGAGCCCCAAGGCGGCGCACAGGAAGGGGCGGGGCTGTAATGGCGCCACAGGAGGAGCAGGCAGCATCACGCGCTCATATACCAACACGCCGGTGCTATCGAGCCCAAAGAACGGAGACGGATCAAAGAGGGTGAGCGAGGAAGCAGCATACACTCGCTCAGTGTTCCCGCCCAGCGTGCGGGCGTCCAGCGACAGCCTTAACAGTGTGACCAGCGCTGATGGTTACGGCAACCGTGGGAAGACCAAACCGTCCTCTGAACCCTTCTACTCGTCAGACGAGAGCAGCGCTAACAAGTGTTGTGTCTACAGGAAGTACCCAGCTGATCTGGCCCATAAGATACGCAGCGCCAACCACATGGCGGACGATGACGGTGGAGAGCTGGACACGCCCATAAACTATAGCCTCAAGTACTCTGACGAACAGCTGAACTCTGGGCGCCAGAGCCCGAATCATCGCGGCGCCATTGAGAGCGATGATGACAGTGAGCAGGACGCCAGACTGAGGAGGAACGACGGCAGTGATTCAGCAGCCGGTAGCGGGCACATGGCAGCAGTTCCGCCTCCACGCTATGTCGTTGTCACAGCAACATCGAATTATGGTACAGAGTCTACGACCGAGCAGCCAATCGACTACAGCTTAAAGTACGGCACTGATGCCACACGTAAAAAGCTCTTCAAACCAGAGGAGACCGCCCCCTCCTCTATTCCACCACCCCCATCAAACTCTGCCAGCAAGCGCCGCCCACCACCTCCCCCCAGCACCCGGGGGGCGCCAAAAAGCAACCAGGAGTCGACACAGACATACTGCGTAGAGGACACACCCATCTGCTTTTCCAGAGGCAGTTCGCTATCCTCGCTGTCCTCTGAAGAGGAGGAAGACGGTGATGTCATAACGAGAAAGAGGAAAGGGGGGAGCGACAGCGGCGGTGGTATAGACTACCCGACACTCCCTGTCAGTGAGAAGGACGCACATGAGCAGCAGCAGCGAAAAGAAGCTGAGAGCCAGACCACTGCTGCACCATCCACACGGGGGCGCCGTAGCCACCACCACCACCATAGCCATCATCACCACCACCACCATGTGAGTTCATCAGGCGCAAGGACTCCTAAGAGCCCGCCGGAGCAGCCGTACGCTCAGGAGACACCGCTGATGTTCAGCCGCTGCACGTCCGTCAGCTCGCTCGAGAGCTTTTCCACCTCCTCCATTGCCAGCTCCGTGCGTTCCAGCGAGCCCTCCAGCGGCATGCCGAGTGGCGTGGTGAGCCCCAGTGACCTGCCCGACAGCCCAGGTCAGACCATGCCACCGAGCCGTGCCAAGACGCCACCACCGCCGCAGAAGACGAAGGACGAGGAAAAGGCCAAGAAGAAGGACGAGGAAGAAAGCAGTGCCGATGTACTGCTGCACTTTGCCACCGAAAGCACGCCGCATGGCTTCTCCCGTGCCTCCAGTCTGAGCGCACTCAGTCTGGATGAGCCCTACATTCCCGCGGAGATGAAAAAGAAGAAAGATGAGGATGAGGGTGGGGTTGAGGAGAGGAAGGAAGAGCCTCCTAAACCCATCCTTGATGAATCAGATGATGACGACGACATTGAGATCCTGGAGGCATGTATCAACATGGCCATGCCCAAATCATCACGGAAACCAAAGAAGCAGCAGCAAGCAGCACCACGGAAACCAAGCCAGCTTCCTGTCTACAAAATCCTCTCACCTCAAAGCCGTGCCCAACCGCAGCCCAGGAAGGACATGCCGCCGCCGGAGGAGGTGCCCAGAGTTTACTGTGTGGAGGGAACGCCACTCAACTTCTCCACCGCCACGTCTCTTAGTGACCTCACCATTGACTCCCCACCCAATGAGCAGATGGGAGCGGGCCTTGTACCTGTAGCTCAACCCACCTCTGCCCCTAGGAGAAGGGCAGGGTTTCCTGAGGGCGAGAATGGCGATGACATTCTCGCTGAGTGCATTAGTGCCGCCATGCCCAAAGCCAAACCCAGGAAGCCTGTCAGAGCAGCGGCAAACAGCGAGCACTTGCAAACCCCACCTTTACCGCCTCCTCTCCCTCCAACGGCCCCGTCTCCCCTTGGCCCGCAGCAGCAGAAGAAGCCAACGTCGCCTGTGAAGCCGATGCCTCAGCGGGCGCTGTATGGCGTCACCACAACAGCAGCTGCAAAAGCAAAGCCGGGATTCGCATTTGACTCGCCGCGCCACTACACGCCGATTGAAGGAACGCCATGCTGCTTCTCACGCAATGACTCACTGAGCTCGCTGGACTTTGATGAAGAGGATGGCGGCGAGAAGGACGAAGAGGAAAAGAAGGCAAAAGAAGAAGAAGGCAGGAAGAAGAAGCAGCAGACAGCTGCCGTTTTTCCACGCACAAAACCACCAACCAATCAGACGGCCACGGACGAGAAGCAGAAGTTCGCTATTGAGGACACGCCCGTATGCTTCTCCAGGAACTCCTCGCTGAGCTCACTGAGCGACATCGACCAGGAGAACAACAACAAGGAGTTTGCCCCACCCCCGCCAGAGCAGCAAGACAAAGGCAAAGAGGGGGCAAAGTCTCCACCCCCTCCAGCAGAGGTGTGTCTAGATACTTGAGTAAAGTACTTAGAGCAGAGAGCACACAGAGTAGTACTCAGTGTAGAGAGTACACAGACTAATACACAGAGTAAGGCGTAATTAGTGTAGCGTGTACTGTTTACCTTGTTTACTTGTTACTTTGTTACTTCCTGCTGGAGTTACAGTTTTGCTTCACAGAAATGTATCAGTCTTGTGACCGATGTCCCTCTGTGCTCCTCTATTCCTGATAGGTGGAGCCAAAGCCTCGCCCCCCTGCGGCCACTGGCTACGCACCTAAAGCCTTTCATGTTGAGGACACGCCCGTGTGCTTCTCCAGGAACTCCTCGCTGAGCTCGCTGAGCATAGACTCGGAGGACGACTTGCTGCAGGAGTGCATCAGTTCCGCCATGCCCAAGAAGAAAAAGAAAACCACCACCCTCCCTGTACCCGCCCCACCGCCTCTATCTGTCTCCAAAGCTGAAGATGGCATTCTGGCTGAGGAGGAGCCTTCAGATGCACCAAGGAGCCCTGCCTCTCCAGATTCAGAGTCCTTTGATTGGAAGGCCATCCAAGAAGGTGCCAACTCCATCGTCAGCAGCTTGAATGCCGCTGCCGCTGCCTCCTCACTCTCCCGCCAGCCATCATCAGACTCTGACTCGGTCCTGTCGTTGAAATCTGTCGGCTCGCCCTTCCACCTTACAACAGCTAATAACAACGAAGAGGAGGAGGAACCAGAGGAGAAGACAAAGCGAGGCGCGAGGATCCTGAAGCCTGGTGAGCGCAGCACGCTGGAGGCCAAGAAGAAGAGAGACGAGGAGGAGGAGGAGGAGGAGGAGGAAGCGAAGGCTTTGAGGGGCGGGAAGAAGGTGTACAGGAGTCTGATCACTGGAAAGCCAAGAGCGGAGCCGGCAGCCAGGGGGCGGAGCAAGCCCCGAGCCGCTGCTGTGGCCAAAGCTCCTGGAGGCAGCGATGTAGATCGAGTGGGCGGGTCCTCTCGGGACTCCACCCCATCTCGCTCCACCCCAGCACCCAGTCAGAAAGGAGGGAAGCTCTCGCAGCTGCCACGCACGGCTTCTCCAGGAAGTGCATCATCATCCTCTGCATCCAGGACCGCTAAACCCACCACAACCCCGAAGAGTGGTGGTGGCATCCCGAGAAGCGAGTCCACATCGAGAGTCAGTGGCTCCACTGCCGCCAAGAAGCAGAAGGCGGAGCCTGAGAAGCCGGCACTTGTAAGGCAGTCAACCTTTATCAAAGAAGCTCCGAGCCCGACACTGAAGAGGAAGCTGGAGGAGACGGCAGTGGCAGCCGCTCTCGAGTCGCCATCCAGCCCAGACACGCCGCTACCATCAACCGCCAGGAGAAACGACGTCAACCGTTCACACTCTGAAAGCCCGTCACGCCCACAGGAAGTGACATCATCTCGCTTCAGCCGCACCGGCACCTGGAAACGGGAAAACAGCAGCGGGGGAGGCGGAGCCAGCAGCGGGAAACACTCAACCTCTCTGCCGCGCGTCGGCACCTGGAAAAGAACGGGAAGCTCATCGTCCGTGCTGTCAGCATCCTCCGAGTCCAGTGAGAAGGGACGGAGTGAGGAGGAGAGTGCCATGAGATTGAAGGGAACGTGGAGAAAGGCAAAGAGCAGCGGCGACCCATCCACCACCCGAGGCTCCGCCGACAAGTCCGAAGACGTGTGGGTCCGGCTGGAGGACTGCCCTGTCAACAACCCCCGCTCCTCCTCCTCCTGCTCTGCCCGCTCGCCTACTGCCATCAATGCCCCACCCATCATCGACAGCCCCACTCCCTCCAAGATCCCGTCTTCCTCCTCCTCTTCCTCCTCTAACCTTAACCTGCGCCGCAGCTGCGAGAGCCTTGACGAAAAGCCAGCACCGATCGAGAGCCGGCCGCAACAGCCGCCGCACCAGCAGCAGCGTGCTCAGCAGCGCAGCGGTGCCGTTGCGGCCCGAGTCAGCCCCTTCAACTACACACCAAGCCCAAGAAAGAGCAGTGCCGAAGGCACAGCAGCCACTACCACCACATCATCTTCCACTACCCCTACGCGGCCCTCCCTTATCCCTACCCCAATCACAAAGAAACGCGAGCCAAAGGGAGGCGAGGGGGGTGGGAGCAGTGGGGGCGGTGGCGAACGCGGCTCATACATCGTGACATCTGTGTAAATATGCAAGACCAACAGGAAGTGTTTATGAGATGAACTGTACAGAAAGTGAGTGTATTTAAGTGCTGTGCCCACCCCCTCACCTGCTCCTCTCTCCTGATTGGCTCCTGCCAGCTGTCCATCAACTCAAAGAAACTCTAACATGAACTTTTTATGTTTTTATACCACTAAAGATGTGTAGCGCTTAGCTCTGCCCCCTGCCTTACCCTGCATGGCCCCACCCCCCTAACATGACAGTAACCATGGACACTGATGATGATGATGTTGATAATTCAGCGCCTTTGATAGTTTTTCATGTTTTTTGAGATTGGTTCTGAACAGAACAGTTGGATCCAACCAATCAGTGAGCCCCTAGGCAAACCCAGTGAACCGCCTCTCAGCTTCTGACCAATCACATTCTGTGTCTTTGAGTCAGTCAGAGACCCGCCCTTCAGTTGGTCATCTGTTCTGTCAGAACCTCTCTCTTCTTCTTTGGAAGTCTGCTGCCGACTCGAATACCTGACCCACCTGAGACGGTTGACGAGGCTTGGCAGAAGACTTTCTGTGTGTCGCCATGGAAACAGATAACACTGTAAACCGTAAGTTATTGCTGTAAACTGAACTGAAGCACATAATTTAAATGAGCAGATTTTTGGTTCTTGATTTTAAATCTGAACATTAAACGAATGCAACATGATACCCGCTTCCTGTTTTTACTGATCCACTTCCTGTCTGCTGTCTGATTTAATGTGACAACATAAATCTGCTGCTCTCTGTGGCTCTGTCAGTAAAGTTTGAAACACTGGTGTGACCTTGGGGGCTGACCTGTTTTGTTGCAGCTTTAAACAGGAGGTAATGAAGACGATTATAGCCAATCACATTTGACATCTTAGGTGCAGAAAGTTGGTCTCATGATCATTACAAACTTTATTTATAAAACCTGTAAAGACATCTAAAAAATTGATGTGAACTGAGAGCGAGGAAATCATCTGAATGCTATCCAGAATATCCAAACTACAGGGAGACACCCCCCCCCACACCCGTAGTCTGGATAGTAGAAGTCAAGCTGAGTCGGCTGGTGGGATTGGGCGCTGTATAAATATAATTTAATCGATGATGATAAAACATGTTGGTGATTTTAATGTGTGTCGCGGTTTGGAGCTGATCTGTGGATGAACAGGAAGGATGTGAGAAGTGAAGGAAAATGTGAGTGAGGCTTAGACTGAGTCTTTAAACAGCCATTCAGCTGCTGTGCTGCATAAACACCCTGCTGAATAAAGAAACTCAGTCACACAAATGTGTAAAGCAGCAGGTGATGGCGTCTCTGCAATCTTGCAGAAAGCTTTAGGTAGGTCCTTAAAATCAAAGCAAAAACATTGAAGATTCTTCACGTCAGATCCAACAAATACTGTTTCATCCAATGAGAATCGTCTGCTCTGAAGGTTTGACTGGAACACTGCTGCCTCTTTTTACCATTTAATGTGTTTCATTAATGTTCATGTTTCCTCCATTTGTCTCCTCCTGGACTCAAACAACAGGAGCAGCTCTGGGTTCAGAGGAGCTTCTCTGAAATCATTCCCATCTCTGAGGTGAAACTCGGTGAAGCCACTGCTTCAGCCCCTGATCATCTCCTCCAGCTGCAGGCCCTCCAGATTTTCACCAGAAAGTCAATATTTGTTGTGAGTGCTCCTCATCCTTTAGCTGAGCTCTCTGAGCAGCTCTCTGTCATCTCTGTGAGGATCTGCAACTGTAGTTTCTTGAAGGGCATTCAAAGCTGTTGTTTGGATGTTTCTGCCTTATGTTGTGTGCTCTGTCAGGATGATCCCACACTCTGAACTTTTACTCACAGGTCAGAGGTCAGGTACAAGGACTGGTTTGAACACATGTCCAAAAAAGCCAAGGAAGAATTTTAAACTTTCAGAAAGCAGGAGAACTTTTGCTCAAGGGCACTTTTAAAATAACCAGAAGGTCTGACTCAAGACTTTTGCACACTACTGCGCAAACATCAGAATCAATAACTAATATACATCCCCATCAGTTTTCTCTTCTCCGCGCTCTTATTTTGACACACTTCACAGGAAATGAGTATGTACAGACGTATGCCGTCACTTCAGGCCCGTACCTTCGTCCCCACTTACCGCTGTTTCTGTCTCAGGTGATGGACGCTCAGAAGGTAAGAGTGTGATCAATCGGTGATCAATCGAGCAGTGAGTGAAAGTTAGGAGGGGGAGGGGGGTCGGACGTGGCGGAGGGAGGGTTGCAAGGAAATGGAAGCAGGGGAGGGGGATTAGCTGCTAGCTGTTAGCTGTTAGCTTCTCTTTCTCTGGTGGACCGAGCCTCAGTGAGAACAAGAGCTGCGCATTATAACATACTGATCAGTCGGTGAGTACAGGTGGGGGTTACATGACCTTTAGCGTGTTCAGACTTTGGGGTCACAATGAACCCTCCAAGTTTCAAAATAAAACCCGTACATCCGAAGTAATTTTCATAGTAAAATACCTCATTCCTGTTCAAATGTGCTTTACTGAGTTTCTAAAAACATACGCGTTACAAAAGCGTGAAATTACAGTTCAGTATCAGTGCACAGCCAACAAAATGTACCTGTCAATCATTCAATCAATAGTCAGTCAGTTCATTCTTAGAGCATCTCCATCATCATCTCAGGGCTACCAGGTGAAGCTTCGATCGGTGCTTTCACCTTTTATTTTGGTTCAGTGTGTCCAGACTTCCTGCTAGACTTCCGGTGAGTCTTTAACCAATGAGAGCGCCACCTGAAGGTCGGACAGCTGCAGCTCTAACAGGTGGAGCAGGCAGGTGTGTGCGGGCCAGAGACTGGCAGGATGGTGATGGTTGTATTCACCTCAGCTAGGATGCCAAGCCTTCTTTGGTCCATTATGGTCTACGGAGGCTGATCCTGGTCCAGGTGTTTAACCCGCCTTCTGAGCCGATGCTCTCGTCTGATTGGTCTCTGTCAGGTGTGAAATCAGGGAGGAAGATGAGGAAGAGGAGCTCTGTGTGTCTCGCTGTCTCTGCTCTGACAGTTTTGTGATTACTTAGTGCTGCTTAATGCTTTACCAATATGGAGGAAGGTGCTGTTTGTTTGTAAACAGGAAGCTCTGCGCAGGATTATCAGCACATTGGCCAGTAAGAACGAGGAGCTCCAAAACTTCCTGGAAGCAGTTGACCACACGCTGACGGGCCTGCAGGTCAGCTCATTAAATAGCTGAATTAACAGAGGGAAGGGCTTAGGTGGGTGGGACAAGAGAAATTAAAGGGAAAAATAACTAAAGTAAACTTTGCTAAATCAGGAGGAGTCATGCAAGGTGATGTCAGACTTGGAGGCAGAGTTGGAGAAGCTAAACTCTGCCCTGGAGGAGAAGGGGGCGGAGCTCCGTTACATAATCAAAGAAGAGAAGCAAAGGAAGGAGGCGGAGCTTCAGGTAGAAACTTTATTTTTTAATGAATTGTTTTTATCTGGAACACTTTATTTTTTAAATTATTATTTAGTTTTAGTTTTACATATTTATTTACTCATTGTTTTTAAAGTGATTTTTTCTACTTTGCAAATAATATTTTACATTTAATGTATATACATTCATAAATATATTTTATATCTATTCACTGGCAGCACTTTATTTGTTTCCATTTTTTATTTTTGAAGCTATTGATTGATTGACTGGTTTGTTTTCTGCATGGTGTTTCAGAAGCAGCTGTCGGAGGGCAAGTTTGCTCTGGTCTCTTGTGAGGAGCTTCTTGACTTTGCAAATCAAACACTGACGATCAACACTGAAGAAGAATTTCTCGCGGTGAGGCGTGATGAAGACAAGGAAGATGATGTCATCAGTTCATTTTAAAAAAAACTAAAAATGCTTTTTTGTTTTGTTTTCAGGCAGCAAAACAAATCAAAGAGCGGTATGTCTGATTTGTTTAATGTGTGGAGCTGTGTAATGTGTGTTTTCATTGTCATTTCATTTCATTTGATGATATCAGATGTTTGTTTTTGTTTGTTTGTTTACAATGTTTCTTTTTGATATCATTGATTCTTCTGAATCTTTTCAAACTAACAAACTTCTTACTGAAGCTCTCCAATGATTTGCATACAAACTCCGCCCCAACCTTTCTAACCCCATCCCTAAATACTAACACCTAACCCACCCCACTCCATTGGGATCCGCCCCAACACTGTTACCAGGGTAACAATGGCGCCGGCATTCCGCCTAACCACTCGCCCTGCGGCGTCAGACAACATGTCACAATTTACCGTGGACTTCAGTACGGAGAGGGCGGGGCTTCAACGACTTCACTTTCTGCCAGGTCAGTTGACGCAAACAGTTCAGGTGGTTGTTCTGTGAGGTCAGAGGTCACATGTTTTTCTTGTTTCTCAGTGCCGAGAGCTCCACAGATCGATGCCTCCAGTTGTGTAGTCCGTGACAATGCCATCACGGTCACCTGGCGACCGCCTGGTGAGGCAGACAGTGGTGGCGATAGCAGCAGCAGACCAATCGAACGTTACGACCTAGAGTACCGAAAAATGGACCGTGACAGCACACTGAGAGTGGCAGGAGAGGCATGCTGGGAGAAAGTCTGTGACATTATCGAACCTCAGGTCACCATCTCAGGTAAAAGGTCAGAGGTCATTATTGCATGGCTACAGCATCATTGAGTTTAAACCAATTTCTGCATTTCAGGTTTGAAGTTCGATTCACGTTTCATTGCCATTCGAGTCCGAGCTAGAAACAAAGCGGCAGCTGGCGAGTTCTCAGAGCCTATCGCCATAGAAACAACAGGTGAGCACACGACGTGGAATATTTAACTGTGTTTGAGGGGCGGAGCCTCAGATAATGATGACGCCTTGTTTTCCATGTTTTTGTCTGCAGCGTATAACTTCAGCTTCGACGCTTCAACAGCGCACGCCGAGCTCAAGGTTCAGGGTGACACGGTGACCTGGGAGCCTCAGGGGGTCAAAGGTCATGATCCTCGCCTGCGAGGCAAAGAGAACAAAAGCAGGTGAGGACAGCTGTTAGTGATGATGCTGTTGTTGTTTTTTTATACACCTGAATGTATCTTAGAAGCATGATAAAATTCATCGCTCACAGTATTGTGAAATGCACAGGCTTTTATTGTGAAAGAGAAAGAACAGGAAGATGCACTTTTCTCACCTGTAGAGTGACACACCTGTGCTGGTCAGGTAACGACAGCAGGAGGTGCTCTTAATTCCCTGAAAAAGCTGGTTCGGCCCCATCTCTTTTTTTGCTGATTTTTGTATGTCCATCTGCGACTGGACGCCGCCAAGCTGTACATCATCGCTAACTGTTTGTCATTTTATCTCTGAGCTCCTAAATAAACACGCTGGCCCCGCCGGAATGGGTCAGCTGATTCAAGAGAATTATAGAGTCAGGAGGCCACACCTCCTCATTACACATTTACTGATCAGCTGACTCGTTCAGAGGTGAGATCGTGATGAGGTCGCAGCGCCTACCTGTCTCACCAGTTCACCCGTGCCTCAGTAAATAACCTTTAACCTTTTTATCCCTCCTCAGTCTCCGTGCTGCTTCCTCTCCAACTTGCTCAGGTAGAAACAATCATGGCTGAGTGGTTTCCTAGCAACCAATCACTCTCTCCATTTGCCATTTTCACATCACTGCTGACATCACATCAGCGTTTAATTTCCTGTTTTAATTAAAGAGTTCATGTTTGGTTTTATTTCAAAATAAAGGCTTAACATGTTTAAAGGAAATAATGTCGTAACATAAACTTTTCTTCCATCATGAAACAAATGAAATGTTTTTGTCTCGCTCATCTTCCTCTCTGCTGCATCATGCTTTGGCACAACCTCATTGGCTGTTTCACCTTGCCGTTTCATTCCCGCTATGCTGTTGACATTTATTAATGTTTTTTTTGTGTTTACCTCAGCAGCCGGAGCGCCACGCCATCACCCAATAAAACGGCTGCAAGTCGAGGAGGACGCGATCGATTTGCTGGGGAGTCGTACACAGTGCTGGGTAGTAATACTGCACTCTTATTGCAGTACTAATACTGTAGTAACACTAAAGTGATTGTCTTTAAGATGTGAGAATTTTTTTTAAAAAAAGTTGATTTAATAACAACTTGGATTGAATGATTTGGCATTGAAATTTTATTCATTTTTTAAAATAATTTTTAATAATACAAGTTTAAAATAAAATATTTCTAATTTTAAAAAATTTAAAAAAAATTCCTTCTTGGTCTCCTAGGTGACGAGGAGATGACTAATGGTTGTCACTACTGGGAGCTCCGCCCCCTGGCTGACTGGAAATCGTTCAGTGTAGGGGTGGCCTATCGGGGCAGCCTGGGACGCTTTGATCAATTAGGGAAGGGCACCGGTTCGTGGTGTCTCCACGCCAGCCAATGGCTGCAGAGCTCTCTTGCCGCAAAGCACAACAACCGAGCAAAGACACTGGATTGGCCATTACCTCACCGAATCGGAATCTACTGTGACTATGAGAATGGTCCGAAAAACAAAGAGTATTTTCAACTTCCTGGTTGCTCTTTGACAGTGTGTTTGTTTTGTTTGTTTCTTTGTTTTTGTTTGTTTCTGAATTGACTTCCTGTTTGTTTCAGGTGATTTGTTGTTTATTGATGTAGATCGTCTTCGTCTTGTTCACGCCTTCAAAACAAAGTTCAGCCAGCCGCTTGTCCCCGCCTTCACCGTGAGTACTATAGCAGTAACACTACAGTAATAGTGTACAGTCACGGTTAAGTAACGGTACACTGACAGTATCACAGTACTCTCAATATATTACAGGACATACTCTGCATGTATTGTAAGTGCTAACTGCTGTAAAACTGTGCCTTAGGTTTGGTGTGGTGGTATCACCATAGCGACAGGTCTTCAGGTGCCGAGCTTTATGGGAAATTTCCTGACGACCAATCGGAGCCTCAGCAGCCTTTCCCCGTGATCGACTGATGAGCGGTTTTATTTTAAGTCATATCATTGCAGTTTGTAATTCTTAAAATCAATGAGTTTCTATCAGATTTATTGCTACTGAGCATCAATTTTACAACAGTTTTTACTCTACTGTGAGGCTTTTATTGTGAAAGTCTGGAACTGAAGCCATAGTATGTAGCTGTGGATTTTCCTTTGAAATCTGCACCTAGATGTAATTTATTTTCAAGTTCTCTGTTTGTCTTGTAAGATACTATTATTCTGAAAGAGTGGACTAGAGACAGTGCTGCACATTGGTACTAAACTTTATTTTGAAACTTCTTCTTCTGACCACATGACTGACTTTTATTGTGAAGGACCCAGGGTATAAGATTTTATGAAATCATTGATTAAAAAGTGAATTTATTGATCTGACCAGAATCAATGTTTTCTGTCAATGAACACAGTTTGAAAAATAAAAGCACACAGAAAATGCTCGGCGATCCCACTAAAATAAAACATGAATAATTTACAGAATCTTTTTACAGTGTAACACCTCACAGCAGCCAATCAGGAGAGAGAAAGTGTGACATCAGCAGTTTGGGACAAATGAAAATAATTAAGGATTATTGATCTGAAGCTCCTCTTCATCACTTCTCCTCAGACAATCCTCTGTGCTCGTCTTTGTCTTGCCTCTTCTTCGCCTCCTCAGCCTTCCTCCTGCAGACCTCATAGAGGCGAAAGGCAGCAAAGACGGTGGCGAGCAGACAGGCAGCTCCCAGGATTGACCACCAGCTGAAGGAGGAGGAGGAGGCTCCCTGCAGAGAGGAAGGGGAGGACTGCGTAAGCAGGAGGTCACGTTGGACCCAAAATCAAAAGTCTGACGGTTACCTTGATGAAGCTATAGACTCCAAAACACAGGAGGATGATCACAGCAAGGATCTGAACGCAGACGGGAGGACTGGAGTCAGCTGCCATGATTGGTCCTTTTGTTAAATGTCACAAGCCAATCAGAACACCCAATTTCAGATTCAGAAAAAAAAATCCTGAAGTGTGCTTTTATCCTGTGAAGTCACAGGATAAAAAAAAAAGTTAAAGGTAAAAATATGAAAACATTTATATCAATAGAAATAATAGAATTAAAAATCAAACTGAAGAAAAAAGTCACGTAAATAAATAAACACATTAAAAACAAGAGTGCCGTGCTCTCAGTGTGAACGCTGGTCTGAGCGACACAGCGCAACCAACACGTTTTTAACAGCTACTTTAATCCCACACTGTAAAGAATTTCACCATCAGCTGATTACACTGTAAAAACAAACAACTGGTTAAAACTGTAAAATAAATCTCAAACATACATGTTTCTATGACTATATAGCTTTTTGTATTTAAATTAACTTTTATTTACTTTCGTACATAATGAGACAGAACACTAAGTATTAGTTTTAAACATAAAAAAGTAAAATATGGTGGTTAGCACTGTTGCCTCACAGCAAGAAGGTCCTGAGATCAATTCTACCATCATGCTGGGGTCTTTCTGTGTGGACACAGTCCAAAGACATGTAGTTAGTGGGGAAAAGTTAATTGGAAACAATAGTTGCAAATGGTTGTCTGTGTTAGCCTGTGTTAGCCCTGTCCAGGGTGTAACCTGACTCTCACCCTAAGACAGCTGAGATAGGCTCCAGCACCCTGCGACCCTGAAAAGGGTAAGCGGTGAAAAAAAGTAATGATGTTTTAAATGATCTTTCCTCAGTAATATTGAACTAAAACTGATTTAATAAAACATCACAATGCAGAAGTTCTTTAAATTAATCTTTTTTTTTATTGATCGACTTTAAACACTGAAAGTCGTTTTTGTGTTGACGCGGCGTTCAAGGGATCCACCTCAGCCTCTGCTAATCCTGCTCTCAGGTTAATGAGGCAGTGAACGCAGCACACACACACACACACACACACCCACACACACACAGAGGAAATTAGCTGACTGAGCCTCAGTGAGAAGCATCAGACAGGCTGGAGTGATTTTTAAAATTTGTGATAAATTGAGCATAAAAACTGATCATCAGTGAAACTTAAAATTTGTGTCGATTGTATATAAAGTTCTGTTTCAAATTATTCTGTACACACACCTGCTTTTTGGAATTATTTGTTGAAGTTTTTTTTAAAGGGAAACACAAAGCAAAATGGAAATCAGAGGAGAGGGGGAGGAGTTATCTCTATAGTAACACAGCAACAAACCCAGAGAAACCAGAGAAGAAGGAGAGCAGACTTTGACAAAGGACCAGAGGAGGAGAGGAAGAGGAGGATCAGCAGCAGGTGAGCAGAGGAGCTGGTGACTATTTCCCATCATGCAGGGCTCAGTTTGATTCTTTGGTTTGTATCTGAGGTGCTTCAGATGTCATGCTCATCATCACCATCACTCTGTAGCTGCCACCTTTATCTTCATCAGGCTGTAACTCTGCTCATGACAGGACAATGACCTGTTTCCGGGGCAACCAGGAGGAGTTTTACGGAGAAGTGCTTCTATTGGACAACAGAAAGCTGACACTGACGGTCGAACAGGGCATCAAGGTCAGTGCTGACTTCCTGTTGGCCGTTTCTTCTCTCCTCTGAGTAAGACTGTCACCACTCTGTGGCCTCCATCAAACCTCTATGCAGTTAGAGGGGACTGACTTTCAAAGATCATCATTTAGAACTTCCTGTTATGAACTTTGATTTCAGTGGCAGTAGAAAATAGAAAACCTGACAGGTTTGATAGCTGTGTATTATTGTAGGGTCTTTACCTTACAATATATATTGTTGTGGTGGTTTATCTATTTATATATTGTTGCATTGAACTGATTGGGCAGAACGGTAAAACAATGGTTAAAACTGTTGCCTGACAGCGAGAAGCTCTTGAGTTCAGCCTTGCCGGCTTTTCTGTGTGGAGTCTGCATGTTCTCTCCAGGTTCTACAGCTTCCTCCTACAGTGCAAAGAAAAGCAGTTAGTGGGGTAAGGTTAACTGGTGAATCTAAATTGCCCATAGGTGTGAATGGTTGTTTGTTTCTCTGTGTTAAATTAGCACTGTGTCAGGCTGGCAATAATGCTGTCCATCCCACGGACTTATCTCAAATCTCGTGGCGATAGAGCCTTCTCCGTGGCAGGTCCCAGACTTTGGAATAGTCTCCCCCTAAATATTAGATCTGCACAAACACTTGAGCAATTTAAATCAGTACTAAAGACACATTTTTATGCCATGGCTTTTAACACACTATGACCCAAGTATTCTGGTCTTATTTTAATAATTGTGGTTATTGTTTTAATTCTTTTATTGTCCTATTATTGTTTTATATTATTATTGTTGTATTACATTGTTGCTTTTTAATGCCATTTTTATATTGTTAAGCACTTTGTGCAGCATCGGCTGTTTGAAAGGTGCTATATAAATAAACTTGACCTTGATCCTACCTCTTGCTTATAGTGGCTTGCATAGGCTCCATCCCCCCACGACCCGATAAGGCTAAGTGGAAGAGAATGAATGGATGAATTGAACTGAATTGATAGGTTTGATAGATCTGATAAGTTCTTCAGCATCCTGTCTCTGTGAGTGATGAAAGCTCTGAAGGTGACGCAGTGTATTGTCCTCAGAGATCATCGAAGGCGGCCTCCGTCTTGCAGCTGGTGTTCGTTGAGCTAGGCGTGGTCGAGGTTCAGTTCTTCGGTTTAAAGTTCTGTGACAACCGGCAGCAGACGGTGAGAACACAAACAAGAAGTCCAAACTGAGCACGCTCAGGAGCAGCAGTTACTGTTTGTTTTTCTTTCAGCTCTGGTTGGATCCTTCAAAGACTCTGTCACAGCACAAAGAGCTCGGTGAGCTGCAACATGAAATTTATCAGATGATCTGTCTTATTGATTTATCCTCAGATTCTCAAACAGCACATTCCTCATTTTTTGTTCCAGCTGGGCCGCCGTACATTTTCTACTTTGGAGTCAAATTTTACATTGAAGATCCATCGAAGCTGAACGAGGAAACAACCCGGTATGTTTCAGTGCATCCTAACAAATCCATGAAACACTAAACGCATCATATCGGTCTCAACAAGCCTGCCACCTCATCAAAGGTGGCCTTATATGGCCATCTGCCACGGGTGCCCTTAAAGGTCCCCCCTCCCCAACATGGGTGGCCTTATGTGGCCCTCTGGCATGACTAAGCCACCATAATTTCACCTGCTTTTTAAATACCCTTGGTGCAACTCATGTGTTTCCTGTGTCAGGCGTCAATTTTACCTCCAACTTTGTCAGGATGTACGTCGAGGTCGCCTGTCATGCTCCGGCCACCTCAGAGCTCAGCTGTGCGCTTTGATGCTGCAGGGTGAGAAGAAAATGTATGGAATTATTTTTCTATCATAAGTCACACACGAAAAAAGATAATACAGGCATTACATTACATTCTTTGTGCATAAGTTTGTGCTGCATATACATATAGAAAATGTGTTCCTGACAGAGAAGATTTCTGACATTTTGTGTCAATTTAAGCATGTAACAATTTGATTATTTCTAATAAAAAGAGTGTGAAACTCAAGATCATGTTTAATTATGTGGGCTAAAGCCAATAAGAAAGTTAAAGACTTTTTATGAAACGTGTATACTTACTGCATTTGATGTATTTTAACCATATATAATACATATTAGAGAATTTAACACCTGCATATGTGTAAAGAAAAGGCTTTGATTTTGATTCTGCACGTCTCCGAAAACATCAGAGCACTTTTGCAAATGAAATGAGTAAAATGAAATGTTTGCTCAGAATATGTTTTTTCTCGTGTGTGACTTATGACATCAAAATAATTCTGTACACCCGTTCATCTGCGTGGCTTTTTCATCAGTCAGTAAGTTCATTATTGATCTCCCATGTTTGTTTCAGCGGATCGAGGCAACCAGAGTGAGGACAACACGTCAGATGCTGAGGAGACGCAGGAAGTTCAACTCATCTGCAAAACGCTCAGGTACACAGGAAGTGATGCTGTGCTGTTAAAGGTCTTGTTTCTGTAATCACATGACCTGATCGCATATTTTATTTTGTTCTGCCACCATCAAAAATGTTAAAAAATGATCAATAATCAATACATGACAAAAGATGGAGCTGCACACTAACAAAAGAAATCCCTTTGATTGATTGAATGATCGATTGATTCTTTCTCTTGTTGTGCAGTGGCGTCCCTCGCTCTGAGGCTCAGCGCCACTTCCTGTCTGTCTGCAGCTCTCTGCAGATGTACGGCGTCTCTCTGTTCGCCGCCTATGTAAGCCTTTTGATCACTGATCAATACAAGAAATTCAGCCGATCAATCACTAATCCGTGCTGACACCATGATTTTGTGCAGGGGGAGAACCACACCGAGTACTTCCTGGGTCCAACACCAGTGGGAGTGGTCATCTTCAAGAACAAAGAGCTGGTGGGAAAATATCTGTGGTAGGTTAAAAACGCCTGGATGACATCACAGAGATATGACCCAAACAGAAGGTTCATATCAGTGTTAATATTTAATGATACGTATTGATCAGTTTAAATGTGTGTTAACATTTCTGGTGGAATCTCTGAGATGAAGACAATGAGTCATGGTCAGGAGGATTAACAGCTAAGGGGGGCAGCAAGGAGGGGGCGGGGCCAAAACAAGAGGAAACAGAAATATATGACCTCAGTCATGTGACCCTCAGCCTGCTGTCTTTTGCAGGCAGCGAATCATCAAACTTCACTTCAAAGACGAGAAGTTCGAGCTCAGAGTGTCAGGCAGAAACGTGAGTTCCTATTGGGTGACTAATGCTAAGCTAATGCTAAAAGTGATCATTAGATAAAAAATATATTTTTTAAAAATGCAAAAACGTTATTTATAAAAGAAACTGCATGGCTTTCAGGGTTCAGAGACATCGTTCTTCTTCCAAACATCCGATCGCCGCAACTGCAAACATTTGTGGAAGTGTTGCGTTGAACATCACACCTTCTTCAGGTAATGCACACTGGCCTCTGTGATGATATTTAATCTGCTCACCTTCTCCAGGTATTCAGCTCTGCACACTTTGTATCGGATTCTGAAACAAAATGTTTCAGCTTCTCCTGGTTTCTTCTGATTGGCTGCCCCTCATCTGGCTTCCATAAACTAAACCTGGTTCTCGTAGGCTCCACCTTTCCCTCTTCTCAAATCACCCCATGAGCCTGCCTTTACCCATTTCACATGTGTCAGAAAACCTGGAAATAGTGAAAAAAATAAGGATACCTGCACTCTGTGACATCACACAGATCCATGAGGAGAAAAAAAGAGACAAACACACCCATACACATACAGACTCACACAGACACACATGCACAGAAACACACAGACACGCACTCACGCAGAACTCAATTTTTTTTTGTTTTCAGGATGTCAGAGATAAACCTTTTAACACACAAACTGAAACACAATAGGTAAGCACACACACACACACACACACACACACACACACACACACACACACACAGAAACACACATTTCTGATGATGCATCCTTTTCTTCCAGTTTCACTTGCTCTAAAACTCCGTCTCTCCGTCTGTTGAAAAATGGCATTGACAACAAAACGGCATCAGCTGATGTGTGTGTGAGGGCAACGCGTCAAGGTGTGTTTAGGAAGACATGCTTTGGTTTTACTATCTGTTCCTGTAATAAAATAAACTACAGCTATGTCCCCACTTCTCTATTTTAGCCAATCAGAAGCCAAGTTTCAGTAGCGAACTAATAACAAAACACAGCGCACTACCTGCTGTTCAGAGGTGAGAGAATGTGCTGATGTCATGTGATGCTGACATGCGATGATGTATTTTGATGATATCATGTGTCTGAACTTGCAGAGGGTCAGAGGGCAGGGCGAAGCCTGATCATGCTAAGCCCAGTGCACCATGGGAAAACAACACAAACATGTACGTTTAAAACAACCTTCTGCAAGGTGTAATCTGATTACTGATGCATGTAATTTAATTAATGCAGAATGTAATCTGATTACCACTGTAATCTCCAATTTCCTTGAAACAGTGGTCTGTTCAACCCAAAGTTTTGTCCAAACACCAACAAAGACGAACAAGTCCCAGGAAGACCACAAAGGTAAGGCAGGAAGGGAGAAAGGAAATGAAGGAAGGATGAAAGGAAGGCTTAAATTAAAAAAGGAAGAAAGTAAGGAAGGGATAGGGAAAGAAAGGTATTAAAGAAATGGGAAGTTGGAAAGAAGGGAGGGAGGACAATGGGGAGGAAGTAAGAAAAACGGGAAAGAAGAAGTTAGGAAGGGAGGAAGGAAAGGTAAAGAGGGAACTAAAATGACACATTTTCCTTTTGGTGTTTAAGGCGGAGCAGAAGTCTTGATGGAGATCGACCAATCAGAGAGCAGAGGAGGAGGTAAGGAAACTGTCATTTCTTCAATGCCTTCATTTGTTTCTAATAAAAGCTGTGTCCAAATTCGGAAACTGCATCCAAGACCGAGACCTTCAGATTTGCGTCACCGCTGTCTCGGTGGAGTTTAATAAAGTCAGCCGTCTGCTCCTTGCTATGTAAAATATAACAGGGCATTGGAGTAAATTTTCTACTATCTCACACTTCTGTTTAATCAGTTTTCTGTTTAATGTTTATTCAGGTATGTGAAAACTATAACTTTAATCTCAGCCAAACTGATTTATTCATAAACAGATAAAACACTGGAAAAAGCCAAACATTTTTAAGTTATCTGAGTGACTTATATATCATGTTTAACCTGAGTAGCAAAGACCGCAGGGGGTTGAAAACGATTTGCCGGGAGTTCGCTGTTCTCGCCAGCTCTAGTGAGGAAACTGGAATTGGCTGTGCCGCGCTATGAATTCTGGGATATGGCAGGCCACAAAGGATACACCTGACCCATCCTTCAAATCTGAGGAAAAGGAGGACACATTTGTCAGCCGCATTTGAAGGAGTCTTTGAATTGGGATAGCCTACATCACAATGTATGTGACGTAATCGGCCTCCAAATGCAGCCTCAGGAGGATGCACCCTCTGAATTTTATTCAAAAGTTTTTTCATGTTTGTCCTCTGTGTGTCATGATGGTCTGCCCACCCTCAGGTTGACCGTTCAAGATATTTAATTGGCTCTCTGTCCAGCAGGTCTCATTCCCGTGGCAACACGAGCAGCGGCAGCGAATCAGAAAAGATGTCAAGTAATAGTGAGCGGCGCCGAAGAAGACCCCCAAAATGGTAAAAAAAAAAAAAAGTTAGCTTAGCGTCTTTGTGTGGCTAACACTGATACTAACTGAGCTAACTGTATCCATAATTCCCCATTTGTACTTAACAGTCGCCACAGTGACCACGGTCCTGACACAACTTCCTGCCACCATCGCCGCCGCCACACCCAATCGTAAGTAAAACACAATGGTAACAATGCTAACATGTGCTAAAGGCTATTGCTAACACTTGTTGTGTTTGTAGCCACAGTCCTGACAACCAAATATGGAAACACATCCAGTAAGTTACACATTACAGAGTACTCTGATTACTTGCAGTAGTCCAATTACTTCCAGCACTCAGAATACTGTGTGTCCTTACCATGTCTCCAGGAAGGAGTTGGTGGAGCCTCCCAGTTTGATTGACAGACAAATGGAGGACATACCTTATAAGGAAGTAAGGTAAGTGAGGGAATAGGGCTTTGGAGTTGACGTCACGCCGCAGTGCATTGTGGGATCGCGGCGCCATGTCAGAAGGCAAAAAAAATCAAAACAAACACACTGGCTGTATCCCAATTCAGGGTCTGCAGCCTTAAAGGTTTCATTTTAAGGCCGATTAAGTCACAGTGGCGCGCCGAAGGCTGTCCCAATTCGAAGACTGCTCGAAATGCGGCCCTCAAATGCGTCCTTCATTTCCCTGAATTTTAAGGCTGTGGCGGTGTAGACTTTGTGGCCCAACATATCCCAGAATGCATAGCACGGTGGTGGGTGTGGATAATTTTGCCGAAAAAAACGGCGGATGAGGGGCACCTGAAGAGTAAACTTTAAGTAAGTACTGAATATTATGCCACTTATTTATGTCCAAATGTTTAATAACGAAGAACATTAAAACATTACTGTTGGCCACATGTCGGCAAAGTTATATGACATTAGTGACGTTTGTACTAACTTGGTTTTAAAGCCTTTACTTTAAAATATACGCCGTTCAATAGCTGAGCTTAATCTTACAGATAATGATCAAAGCTCATGTAGAAACAAACAAACAAATGAACAAAGGATTTTCTCCTTCATTTCTGTCAAACAAAGCTGTATGAAACGTTCCAGCTGTTAGTATCATGGTTGCTAGGCAACCTGGGCAGCGTGACGGAGGCTAGACCGTCCCATTTCACAAGCCTCGCACTTCCGGCCTTAGCGGTCTTTGAGTACGCGGCCCTTGTGGACCGTTAAGGCTGTGTACTTTAAGGCTGCAGACCCTGAATTGGGATACAGCCGCTGTGTTGGAAGCAGGACTGCCAGAACCATGCTTAAAATCAGCGCAAAAGACAAAGGGCTGTATCACAACCAATTGCACCCAGAAGCCAAGAGACGGTACTTGGAAAAATAGCGTGCATCGGTAATGTGGACCCATATGAAATAAGGCAGTGGACTGGAAACCCAGACAACCTACCGCCGTTGTCCTATCCCGATATCTTCGCGTACCTTGTCTGTGGAGTCAGCGCATAGGGGAAATCATTTTCATAATTATAAATCCCTGGAGGCGCACATCTGATTCACAAACGGTTGGGTACAAGATTTGGCCGTTTTTAAGCCTCCACGTTGTGAGTACGTTGACCATATGACCAAGATACAGCCAGAGGTTGCACATAACATTGACTTCTCCTCAGCACCTGCCCCAAAAATTGCTCTAGATGAACGATTCACGATTGATGCCATCTGTGCGTTGCCATGTAAATAGTTTGCATTTCACGTGTATGTACTTGCTAAGTACATGTGAACAGATCTTGAATAAAAAAAAACAAAACAAAAAACATACTTTTTTCTATTTTATTGAAACCACTTTACAGAAAGTACAATTATTTACAATGAACTGTACATGCAACACAGCAGTTTTATGAATATTCAACAAGAGCAAGTTTCATTTGCCCTGGTTTGACCAGGGGGCACAAATTCACCAAAACACAGCACACCTTAACAATCTTATCAAGCAGTGTTGTGTCTTCACCCTCACATGATATGAGTAATTGGATTGGCATTGTAGTGTGTAGCATTTTGAACTGGTTACGCAAACTACCTATTACTCGCTCAACATGAATTCTCAGGTGGGCAATTGCTCTCGTTTGGGGATGGCAGAGAACTCGATATCCACTCGTCTGACCGCTGCAATCCAAGCCTGACGTCTTCGTTTAGTACTATCGGATACATGAGATCCCTCCCATTGCCTCCAGGAGGGGAAACGATGAAAAGAGAGCCCATTTTCCAGCTTCTTGCCTTCCCTATCGTGTGATCTACCGTTGCAACCGACAACACAGTACGTACGAACCACGGCTGACGCTTCCGTGTGCTTTGTCTGGCCTACTGTCATGGCGGGAGGGGGCGTGGCCCTCCCGTGACATCATGCTCCAAAGCCCAAGAAACTCCAAAGGCAAGGAACTGAGGGAGGGAGGAAGGAAGGAAGGAGGGAACTAAAGAATATATTGGTGTTTTTCAGGGTGTTGGGAGAGCCAGTCAGAATGTGTCGTTCTCGTTGGACTCGACGGCATCAGCGGTGGGTGTCAGCCTCAGACCTCCGGTGGGTGTGGCTCACTGTGTTCACGCTTCATACTGGAAACATTAAATAATCCTAATTTGAATGCAAAGGTCTAAATTGAAAACATTGGTCAACCTTCAATTTCAGGAACAGGCCAAATCACAGTAGGTGAAATTCAAATCCAACCTCAGGTTAGTTCCACAAATGGTCTCAGGTGCTGTCGCCAAAACAAATCAGAGAAACAAGAAACCGCTTTATGATCACTACAGAACAAAGAATCACTCAGAAGAATACAGAACAATACAGACTGGCCCTCCACTGACAGTCACGACTCCTCTGACCGGCCAAAAGACAGTCAGAAAATCTGGTTTACTGTGGAGTGTAATCTGATTACTGTGGGGTGTAATCTGAAGTAAATTTAGATGACATGGTTTTGGACAGTATGAGAACTGTGACTGATAACTTATCATATATAATAACTGTATTTTTTTTTTACAAGGAATGAAAGAGAAAAGTAATAATCAGCTCACTGTTAATGACATCACTGGGGCTGCCACTGTTTGCAGTTGATGACACTAATTATTACAAGAGAAAGCAACCGGAGGAAGAACTAAGACATGTAAGGCCAGAGGAAACCACGAGTTCTTTTAAAAATGACCTGTTCATCCACAACTGGGAAAATGTTCATATTGATGGTGCATATGACACATTTTTAAGAATATTCATGACATTATAAGATGAAAACTGTCCAACAGTACAACACAGCAGAAACCAAAAACTTCCAAATGCATGTAAAAAAGAAAAACACGCTGTATGAGGAATTCATAAATTAAATTAAATTTTATTTACACAGCGCCAAATCACAACAACAGTCACCTCAAGGCGCTTTGTATTGTAAGGTAGACCCTACAATAATACATACAGAGAAAAACCCAACAATCATATGCCCCCCTATGAGCAAGCACTTTGGCAACAGTGGGAAGGAATAACTCACTTTTAACAAGAAGAAACCTCCGACAGAACCAGGCTCAGGGAGGGGCAGCCAGCTGCCACGACCAGTTGGGGTGAAGGGAGGATGATGGGATAAGACATGCTGTGGAAGAGAGCCAGAGATTAATAATTCATTACACAACGAACATGAGAAGCAAAAATAAGTTTATGTTAAACAGCTATTGTGAAAGAAGTGTTCTTTAAACTAGAAGAAACACAGTATGGTGCACTGCCTGCTTCTGAATAAACTAACCCACAAAAAAAGTTTATGAAGTCACTTAAATATTGATGTAAGACCTTTTGGGATGGATCTGACTGAAACCTGCTCTGGTACTTTCTCCGTGACAAACTTACAGCTGATCCTGATGTGTGGCTCAGTAACCTGGTCCAGGCTGTCTGGTGATGCCAACTGAGAAATTGCCCTTTGCATTAGAGAAGCTGAAAAATACAGGAGCCCGAAATGTTGCCATGACAACTGTTTTAATTTTATTTATACTGGAAATCAGGAAGGGTCTCCTCGCAGAACTGATCACATCAGAAACAATAAAGCTTTAATCAAACTGAAGCCGTGCACACAGACACGCCGATGTCATTACTGCTGTTGATGACATCGGCACTCTCTTTATTAATAATGGTGATATCAGTATCACTATAACAGTGCTACAATAACATGCGTGTTTTGCATTTGAACTTTTTTGTGTATTTTTACTTTTTTGCTTCATTTGTGTTTTAGTTGTACAGAATTGCTTCCTCCTCTTCCTGTTACCACGGCAGCTGACACTTCCTGTCGGTTTCCCACGAGCAAGCACAGTTAAGACATGGGCCGGGCTGTTGTGAAGTCTCGTTTTGAAGCCTTGAAATCAGCATTGCTGCCAAAAAGACAGATGTGATCCAGTGTTTATAGAGGTCAGACAGCTGCTTCCACAGACCTGTACAGGAGCTGTCACCCCTTGTGGCCTTCGGACAGAACTTCATGCTTAGCTTCACCCAGGAGCTGCCTCTATGTTTGTCATCATCACCTCTGTTACCAGTACTAGGGACGGAGCTTTATCAGATGGTGCTGATGTGTCGATTCATAGCCACTGTCCAGAGGTTCTGACTTCCTGTGAAGTTCAGGTCACTTGCTGGTTAAATGTCAAGGATTAGGGTAGATAATATTTACTAAGGCAGGTATCTGGAGGCGATTACAGGTGAGGAGCAGTTTGGGGAGTGAAGGAAATCTAACTCTGGCATTTCACAAACGCCTTCAATAAGCTTTCTGACTGAAGGCTGGGAGAACTGACCCTGCTTTTGTCCGCCTTCATGGAACAAGTCTAATGGAAGCACAGAAGAGTCTTCACACCTGTGAACACACCTGTCTTACCTGCTTGTATGTGATCAGTTTTTGAGTCTCTCTTTTATTTATGGTCATTTAATTTTTAGTGACTCTTGATGTGAATAAATGGCTGCCTTATTTTGCTCTCTCTGGCAGTGATGAAAAAGGACTTCTCTGTTTTATGATCTTTGAGCTCAAGGCTGTTACATGTAGCTGCTGTCAGCTGTTCTGTGTTTGTTGGTCTCATTTTGTTCTCTTTTGTTTTTTTGTGGTTTAAAAATCTGAACAATCAATAAAAACCTGACTTACATTAGTATTTAAAAATGTAAATAATGTTTATTAATGATGGAGCTGCTGTGGAGAGAAACTGTGAGAACCTTCCTCCAGCCCAGCAGGGGGCGCTGATACACAGCATGCTGAGCACAGAAGAAGACGCCGACTCTCCTCACGTGACCGTCTGCAGCGTGACGTGAGATCAGCTGACTGCGGCCACAGAGGAGGTAGAAGCAGCACAAATTCTCCGTCGACCTTGCTCCGTGTGTCCGCGCAGAGTGACCCAGCATGGCGAGCCAGTCTCAGGGCATCCAGCAGCTGCTGCAGGCCGAGAAGAGGGCGGCCGAGAAGGTGGCCGAGGCCCGCAAGCGTGAGTACCAGTCCGGCCTTCTGGGCGCCGAGCCCGCAGCGGGGCCACTGTTACCTTTGACAAGGAGCAGAAACCGTGTAAGGCAGAACTCGGTCTGTAATTCGGTGAATTTACAGAGTTTTACTGGCCGCTCGCGTCCTTCTGACGTCAGACACGGACCGGACTCGGTGCAGCATCATCGGATCGGTCCTCCGTCAGACTGCTGGCACCTCCCTGAGCACGTCAGGGAGGGGATTATAGCTTTGCCCGATCCGACTCAGATCGGGGTAGAAGCAGGTCTGTTTCCGCTGTCAGGAGAAAACTCGCGGCAATGTAACGGCTCCGTGACCGGGTCAGAACCGTAACACGGTCGGTTACTGCAGGGTGTTCACTTTCGGTCAGCCCATGATTCATGCGCGGGTGTCTGTTTCTGTGCAGTTTTCTATCACATGATCAGTGTGGTTCCGGTCTCCTGATGGTGAAACACTGAGGTCATGTGACCTAGAGTCACAGTAGTGTCAATAACCCGCGCGTCAATTCATTTGCAGACATTAAACTTCCACCCTCCTCCACCCGTTACCTGTAAACCTCCGGACTGATCTGAGTCCAGTCTTTAAATGGTTTCTCTCTCGTGTTGTGACGTGTGCAGGTAAGAATCGGCGACTGAAGCAGGCGAAGGAAGAAGCTCAGGCTGAGATCGAACAGTACCGCCTGCAGAGAGAGAAGGAGTTCAAGACCAAGGAGGCAGCCGTACGTACCCTGGTCCTTCTCCTCCTCTTCCTCCTCCCTCCTCTTCCTCTCTGTTTACATGCTGAAGAATGATTTATTATTTTCCTTCTTTAATTTAGCGTGAATCACAGAAACAACTTTTCTTTCTTTCTTTATTTTCTTCTTTGTTTCACTTTCAATTTTTGAAACATTTTATTTGTATATATATATATATATATATATATATATATATATATATATATATATATATATATTGGAGTGCCCATAATTAAAAAATAAAATCTGAATGTTTAATATATGTGATTGAATATCATTCCTGTACTGCCAGCACAGTTAAGACATGGGCCGGGCTGTTGTGAAGTCTCGTTTTGAAGCCTTGAAATGAGCATTTCTGCCAAAAAGACAGATGTGATCCAGTCTTTATAGAGGTCAGACAGCTGCTTCCACAGACCTGTACAGGAGCTGTCGCCCCTTGTGGCCTTCAGACAGAACTTCATGCTTAGCTTCACCCAGGAGCTGGGTAGGAGATTAGGGTAGATAATGTTTAATAAGGCAGGTATCTGGAGGGGATTACAGGTGAGGAGCAGTTTGAGGAGTGAAGGGAATCTAACTCTGGCATTTCGAAAACGCCTTTAGGCTGGGAGAACTGATTCTGCTCTTCTTTTCTACTCCTTTTTTTCCTTTTTAAATACGTTTTTTGTATTGTTTGTTATTAAATCATTAGTAATAGTCATTATTAAATCTTTATTTATATAAATGTAAACCTGGTTTTTATACTTAAGTGCTCTGTGTATATAATAGTTATTTCAAAATAAAAGTTATATATAATGTTTGTCTGTTTCCGCCCAAACTCGCCCTCCCTCCAGGCTCTTGGTTCCCATGGTAATAGCGCCGTGGAGGTGGATCGTGACACGGCGGAGAAGATGAATCGTATCCAGGCCAGTTACCGTAGTAACCGGGAGGCCGTGCTAACCGAGCTGCTGCGGCGCATCTGTGACATCCAGCCAGAGTTTCATGCCAACTACCGTGTGGCTGGCTGAGGGGGCGAGTATGTTATCTAAGTGGAGTTAAGATGAGGGGGGCGGGGCAAACAGAGGAGACCTGGACATTAGTTTTGTTAACAGCATTAGCTCAGAGAGCTTTTATTTTGAAGGTTAAAGTTCATTTCTTCCTGTTTTCCCATGCTGGGTGAAGGTGTGGTCTAAATGTCGGTGTTACTGTGGTGATGTTTACGAAATATTTATATCAAATTAAATTTGTTTTTCTTTAAGTGTTTTCTGGATCTTGCAAAATAAAAGGCTGTTCTTTCCACTTTGAACACCAGCCAATCAGGTGTAAATTTACCAGCAGTCGCTAACTGATGTGACAGCTGCTAAAAGGCTGTTTCACCATAGCTCTGTTGTCTGATTGGCTGGAGAAAGTGGAAAGACTTTTATTATGAAACTACTGTCCAATTCCACATTGTTGTTTCCTGTTTGTGACCATGTAACTTGTTGTTGTTGTTGTCTGTGACATGGTGTTGATGAACATATTAAAAATGTTGATTGGCTGAGTCTGTGTGCTGCTGCTCTGTGATTGGCTGAAGGTGTTCCAGGCGCGTTCATAGGGTAACAGGTGCTTACAGATAGCTGTGGGTTTATTCAGTTTAATCGTAGTGATATCTATTCATTAAATCCTGAATCGATTTTTTAAAAATATAAATGTATTTTGCCAGAAATGCCAGAATCTCAGATTAAAACTCACAAAACTATTTCAACATCCGCCAAATGGTTAATTCTGCACAAAAGATAAATACAAAGCGTGGATCTTTTACCTGACGGCATGTACGCAGACACGTAAAGACACATAAAAATCACACTTTCTGCACAGCTCTTTCTCTCAGTGAGCTTCAAGAACAGTTTACCATCAAAAATCTTTATTTTCTGCATTATTGCTTGCTTATTATGCACCAGTCTGTAGTTGTGTTCAGTGCTGTCGGCCATTTGTGCTGTTCTAAAAAACTTTAAAGAATGATGCCAAATTACAAAATGCTTAGCTGTGTCTGTAATGAAACATCTGTAACTTTGCTTCTCTTCAGCAGCATCAGGTAATGTTCTGCTGATTCATGTTCTTTAATTTTTGATCTACTGCAGAATATTTTTAAGGTTATCTGCTATAAAAAGCCAGGCCGGGTAAATCTCCTTCATGCTTTTCTGTGTTTTATCCTCAGTTACTTTGACACAAAGGCATCACAAGTTTCACCTTTGGTTTTTAAACAAGAATATAAAAATATGGATATGTACTGAATGATAATATTTCTGAGTCAAAATTGAATCGAATCGAATCGGGACCTTGTGAATCAGAATTGAACCAGTTATAGAAATCTGTGACGATACTCATCCCTACTAGGGAGAGTCACCTGGGGTGTGTTCCCTTGTTCCTAATGTCTTCCGATTGAGCTAAAGGAAAATTGTGTAGAATACACAAGGACGTAAGAAAACATTCAAAACAAAATAAAATAGTGTGCTGAGGATTTGAACAACCTCACACTCCTTTCTGCTTAACGCCATGACACCGCATGTCCGCCATATTGAAACTAATACTATCACGGGTGATATGATCAGATCACAGATAAGATCAGAGGTGAGCAGTGACGCTGGGTTTTAACATCACCCAACTTCTGAAACCTGGAGGACACCTCTTTGCACTGTGATTGGTCATTTCAGCAGTGATTTGAATGCACCCTGCATGTAGTCCAGCTTTATAATCCGGGATGAGGAGAACGATGGAGACTGTGGAAAACATGGAGATCGTGCCCCAATGAGAACAAGATTGTAAGTGAGAGTAAAGATCTCAGGATAAGAGTTCATCCCGTTTAACCTGCAGAAATTCAAACAGCTTTGTTCCTAACAGCAGCTCGGAGGTTCCTCCACTCTTGGTCACTAACATACGAGACACCATCTTGGTTGTAGCTCTGTAACTCAGGGAAAATTGTTTTTGAGCGTTGATTGTTTCAAAAGTCTCAGTATGGCTGTTTGATATATAAAGCTCTGTGTGGAGCGTCCAGCATCTTTGAAATCAGAAGGCTGTCATCGGTGCTACAACCAAAACCACATGACACAAACCAATTTTAAAATTTTTGAACTTTGGTCAGAGACATAAAAATGATTTTTAAGTACTTCTTTAATATAATCTTTTTCATGTATTGTTTTCAAAACTTTGAATCTTTTATTATTAAAATTTTATATATATATATATATATGTATACATAAAAATTCCCCTTTATTCCAGATACAGATGGAGAAAATGGTGGTGGCTAACCGACCAGACATAGTGGTGGTAGACAAGCAGAAGAAGACAGCTCTAGTGATAGATGTAGAGATACTGAATGGCAGCAACATCAGGAAGAAGGAACACAAGAAGCTAGAGAAGTACCAAGGGCTCAGAGAAGAGCTTGAGAATTACCCAGTGGTAATCGGAGCATTAGGTGCGGTGACTCCCAAGCTAGGCAAGTGGCTCCAGCAGATCCCGGGAACAACATCAGAGATCTCTGTCCAGAAGAGCGCAGTGCTAGGAACAGCTAAGAGACTGCGCAGGACCCTCAAGCTCCCAGGCCTCTGGTAGAGGACCCGAGCTTGAAAGAAAGACTGCCGCAGGGACGAGTGGAGAATTTATAAATAAATGTGTGTACATATATGTATATATATATATGAATAAATACATAATGTGTGTGTGCTCAAATGTTGTTTTTTGTTTTTTCTTTTTATTGTTTTATTGGTCCAGAAGCTCCAGTGGCACAATTGGTTAGTACACCGTACTTATATTTTTATTGTTCAAAAATGTTTAACAATTTCATTGTTGTATTTATTTTGAGTAATTTAAACAACATAAAAAAGAAGAAACAGTTACTCCTTTCCGTCAGTTAATCATAAACTCGTTCATTTGAAATGGTTAAAACTTTAGTGTACAGGGTCAAACTCTGCCCATTCATAACACGTCTCTCTCACACACACGTGTACTGTAATCAAGTTCTTCCTGGGCTCCATAAGAAATCTTTGCACTGTGATAACACACCATAAAAAAGCACACACAGTAAATAACTGTGACACATGTGCGTGTGTGTGCATATGAACATGTTCATGTTCATACTTTTGCTGCGTTCCTGAAGGAGTAGTGCATAATGGTAAGCCCCAGGAGCATTTGGTGTCTGCCTCCATCAGTCGTCATCACCCTCCTGTTTTCTCTCTCTGAAGCTTTTTTGTGGTGAATGAATTGATGACATTCTTACCTGCATATGATCTTTTAACCCTGGCTGTAAACAAACATGATTCAACTGAAGCATCACCAGTGAACAGGCCCTTCAGCCTGATGGAAACCATCTGTGTGCGTGAGCTCCGGCCTGTGAGGTCATCCTGCACAGGGTTGAGTCCTCATTCATCATCCTGAGACATTGTGAGGCTCCAAGTGTACTCCTTTGTCAGTGACAGGAGCTCATCTCAGTGAACAGGTGCACATACCTGCAGCAGGGTCAGTTTCCTGCTCCAGCTGTGAGAGCAGAACTTCACATCTGCCTGCTGACTGCCACAAACAGTCACAGCACCTGTTTGTCCTCTGATGCGCTTCAGTCGTTTTTATTGTTTGTTTTTTTTATAAATTTTATTTTCAGTCACAGCAGCATGTTAATAACAAAACATTGAACATACAGCAGTTTGCTGTTCAGTATTTACAATACCCCAAAAGATAACAGAAATAGAGAAGGAAAACAAACAAACAAACCAAAGAAACCCCTACAAAACAACAAAAAACAAACAAACAACAACAAACAAATATAAAAATAAAATGTATAAGGGACATTCAGTGTACAGTTAACTGTGATAATAATAATAATGTAAGTGATATAGAGATATGGCATCCGGTCATGATGAGGTGGTCATTTTAAATGTTTCCATGTACATCAGGAATGGCTGCCATGCCTTAAGAAATTTGGTGGTTGAACCTGCCAGTGTATATCTCATCTTTTCTAAATGTAAAAACCTCATGAGCTCTGCAAGCCACTGTTCATGTGTGAGAGGAGCTTCCTGCTTCCATCTTAAAAGTATAAGGTGCCTTGCGATAAGTGAAGCAAAGGCAATAGAATTCGAATAGTATTTTGGCAAAGTGATGTCTTGAGGTATCACCCCAAAGATAGCCGTTAGAACAGAGGGATCATATTTAATGTTATACATCTCTGACAGAGTGTTAAATATAGACACCCAATAGTTATGAAGATTGGACATGTCCAAAAGGTATGAAGGAGCGAACCTGTTTCTGCTTTACATCTGTTACACAGAGGGTCAGCTCCTGGATAGAACTTGGCTAACTTTTCCTTGGAGATATGTAATCGGTGTAGGACCTTGAATTGAAGGAGCCCATGCCTGGCACATATCGAAGAAGAGTGTACCCTCCGGAGAAAAGATTGCCAGAGTTCATCTGTTATAGTCATCCCAAGGTCTTTCTCCCACTGTGCTTTAAGGATGGAGAGAGAAGGAGATTGAAGATCTAATAATATAGCATAGATTTCTTTAATCGCCCCTCTCTTATGAATGTTTATATTAATAATTTTATCCAAAGAAGTTTCCTCAGGTAGTTCCAGAAATGAAAGAAATCGACTCTTTACAAAGTGGCGAATTTGTAGATAGCGGAAAAAATGTTGCCGAGGAACATTAAACTGCTTCAGGAGCTGCGTGAATGAGGCAAAAATCCCATCTACAAAAAGGTCTTTGGTATTTCTAAGGCCATTACTCTCCCATATTTTAAAGGCAGAATCCATCATGGAGGGTGGGAACATATGATTTGAGCAGATAGGTGCTTTAATTGACATTAAGTGTAACCCCAACCTTTTCCTACATTGCATCCAGATTCTGAGTGAGTCATACAACAAAGGGTTACGTTTATAGGTGTATAGTTCTAATGGGAGAGCTGAACTCAACAAAGCTGATAGGCAAATTTTGCCACAATTGGATGACTCAATTTGGAGCCAAGCTGGAGTCTCTGTAGTAAAATTACTCATCCAGTACAGCATATTTCGAATATTTGCTGCCCAATAATAAGACTGAAAGTTTGGCAAGGCTAATCCACCCATTGGCCTAGTCCTCTGCATGAAATCTTTACGAATTCGTGGACTTTTGCCATTCCAAATAAATGCAGAGATATGCTTATTCAGTGTTATAAAATACTTATTGGGTAAGTAGCATGGGATACATTGAAATAAATAAAGGAACTTGGGTAGTATGTTCATTTTGATAGAATTGATGCGGCCAATTAATGACAGTGGTAAATTGTTCCATCTCTGAAGATCTGTCTCAGTATTCTTACGCAGCGGGACAAAGTTTCTTTCATAAAGACCTTTGTATGAGTGGGTAGCCTTAACCCCCAGATAGGTCACATATCCTGATTTAACGTTAAATTGAAAATCTGAAAATGAAATCTTCCTGGCTATAGAGTTGATACAGAGAAGTTCACTTTTATATAGGTTCAAATTGTAACCTGAAATATTACCAAAACATTCAAAAATGGCAAGAGCACGGGGAAGAGAGCATAAAGGCTCTGACATATACAGCATGAGGTCATCAGCATATAAGGATATTTTGTGCTCCTGGTCACCTCTGAAGATGCCCTTAATGTAACTGTCAGCTCGCAGTTTAATTGCCAGTGGTTCAATTGATAATGCAAAAAGAAGAGGGGATAAGGGACAACCTTGTCTCGTACCACGGAGAAGTGGGAAATAAGAAGAGAATAACAAATTTGTTCTAACACGTGCCATAGGTGAGGAGTAAAGTAACCGAATCCATGAAATGAAATTAGGGCCAAATCCAAATTTATGTAGAGTATAAAACAGATAATCCCACTCCACCCGGTTAAATGCCTTCTCAGCATCGAGTAATAAGGCAATTTCAGGGGTTGTAGTTGACTTGGTGTGTAATATGTTTAAAAACCTGCGCAGGTTGAAAAAACCATGCCTACCCTTCACAAAACCTGTCTGATCTGGAGAAATTAACAATGGTAGATATTGCTCTAGCCTGAGAGCAAGTGTTTTTGACAGCATTTTTAAATCTACATTTAAGAGTGATATATATATGTTAATATGATGAACACTCTAATGGATCCTTATTTGGCTTCAATAGGAGTGAGATGGTTGCTTGTCGAAGTGTTAGGGGAAGACATTTTGAAACCAATGACTCAATGAACATGTCTTGTAATAAAGGTGATAAACTGTCTTTAAAGGTCTTGAAAAATTCAACCGGATACCCATCCGGACCCGGGGATTTGCCATTCTGCATTGAGCTAATCGCCAATTTAATTTCTTCCACTGTAATTTGCTCTTCCAATTGGTCTCTGAATGCCGAGGTTAAAGTCGGAACTGTCATTCCATCAAAAAAAGCCTCAAACAGTTCAGGCGTGTTTAAAGATTCAGAATCATAGAGACTGGAATAGAATATTCTGAAACTCTCGTTTATTTTTTGTGGTGTAGTGGTGACATGTCCAGATTTAGTCCTAATTTCAGGGATTACACGAGTTGCTTCTGATTTACGAAGCTGATGTGCTAAAATTTTAGATGCTTTTTCTCCGTGTTCATACCATCTTCCTCTAGATTTAAGAATCATAGGCTCTGACTGCCGGGTTGAGATTAAATTAAATTCAGTTTGTAACGTTAGTCTTTGTTTATACAGTTCTGGAGAGGGGGTTGTAGAGCGTTGCTCATCCAATTGCGAAATAAGGTGTATCAATTCAGAAAGACGTTTCTGTTTCTGTTTTCTAGTATATGAACAGTATGATATAATATGGCCCCGTAAGAATGCTTTTAAGCTTTCCCAAATCGTACTATAGGCCATGCCAGGCGTGTTCTTATAAAGATATGGAAAGATATTCCACAAACTCCTTATCTGACAAAGAAAGAGGATTGAGTCTCCAGGAGTACACAAAGGGTTCATCCGGGAAGCTGAGTTTCAAAACAAGTGGACTGTGATCAGATATTACTATGCTATTGTATTTACAAGTCTTGATATTGGGAAGCAATTTGTTGTCAACAAAAAAGTAGTCTATGCGAGAATACGTTTGATGCACTGCAGAAAAAAATAAATATTGTTTAGTGGAGGGGGCAGCACGGTGGCACGGAGGCAGCACGGTGGCACGGTGGGTAGCACTGTTGCCGCACAGCAAGAAGGTCCTGAGTTCAATTCCACCATCAGGCCGGGGTCTTTCTGTGTGGAGTTTGCATGTTCTCCCCGTGTTTGCGTGGGTTCCCTCCGGGTACTCCGGCTTCCTCCCACCGTCCAAAGACATGCAGCTTGTGGGGATAGGTTAATTGGATAATCCAAATTGCCACTAGGTGTGAATGTGCGAGTGAATGTGAGTGCGAATGGTTGTCTGTCCCTGTGTGTTGGCCCTGCGACAGACTGGCGACCTGTCCAGGGTGTACCCCGCCTCTCGCCCTATGACAGCTGGGATAGGCTCCAGCGCCCCCCGCGACCCTGAAAAGGATAAGCGGAAGCGAATGGATGGATGGATGGATAGTGGAGGGGTAGAGAAATCGCCACACATCAACAGCCCCATAGGTTTGTAAATATGACTGTAACACTAATGAGGATTTAGGGAGTGGAAGTATTTTATCTGAGGAGCGATCTAGTACTGGATCCATAACAGTATTCGTGTCCCCCCCCAAGAATCAATTGGTGTGTATTGATCTGTGGAAGGGAATTAAGAAAGTCATTGAAAAAAGTTGAGTCATTCCAATTCGGAGCATATACGTTTGCTAAAATAAGTGAAGTATTGAACAGCGACCCTGTCACAACTACATAGCGACCATTTGGGTCAGCTATTGTGTGAGAGACTATAAATGGAGTATTCTTATTAATCAAAATTGCTGCACCTCTGGCTTTACCATTGAATTTGGAATGAAAAAATTGTCCAACCCAATTTCGTCTTAATCTGGCATGATCTGTATTCTTAAGGTGTGTTTCTTGAAGAAACGCTACATGTACTTTAAGATAAAGAAGATGAGAGAGTACCTTATTTCGTTTCACTGGGTGGTTCAATCCCATCACTTTCCAACTAATAAAGTTAACATGGCAGCCATTACTCACAGCAGTTGAAGTGTCATCAACAGAAGTCATCACCATATAAGTACATGATGAAAAAGGCGGTTCCAAACGCAAATACCAATTCTATCATGGGTGTACACTGAAATGTTGTTGTTAACAATAATCTGAGCAAATAATATACAACAAAAAAGAAAAAAAAACAACAAAAGAAAAAAAGAATAGATAAGTCTCTCCCACCCACCTCCCCGTGTTCAGTGTTGTCCCCAAACGACACACACCAATTTCCCAAAGCTCCCCTGCTTCTATTAAGAGTCCCATTCACCGTATTCATAACCACAGCCCCACATAAGCAGAAGCATCTGAACTATGAATCACACATGTAGTCCAAAATATATTCAAATTAGAAAGTCACAAAGTCCAACATAATAGAGTAAAATAAAAATCATTTTTTATTGTTTTTGATGGGTTTTTTTTTTTTTTTTAAATATTTTCTGTTGTTTTTGTTGTTTATGGCGTTTTTTTCATAATTTTATTGTTTCTGTTGTTGTTTATTATTTTATTTTTTATTATTTTTATTGTTGCTTTTATTGTTGTTCTTGATGGTTTAATTGTTGGACTCTGATAGAGTAAATAAAGTGACGTGACGTGATGGCATCACTTTTTGCCCTGCTGACTCGTCATTACAAAAAGTCTACGACGTGGCTTCCGAGGCTCTGCCCCCTCATCAGGAGTTGCCCTCTGATTGGTGATTCGGTTTTTTCCCTTCAACCTCCTCTAAGCTTCGTAAAAACGTCTTGACGTCACTGCCGGAAGTGGCGGCGTAGTGGCGCAGAGGCAGACGGTGAGAACTTGAGCTGAGCGACTTTTTTTTCCTCCTCCTTCTTCTTTCCGTGGTTCTTCTTCTTTGGGTTTTTCCCCCGGAACCTCTGAGTTTGTTGCTTCGGAGCCGACGAAGGAAGAGAGCTGGAGGAACTTCCGGATCTTTTCCAGGTGAGCTGACCTGAGTTTGATTCGCAGGAACTCTGCCACTGACCTCTGCTGCAACGCGCTAGCACATGACTGGCGGTTATACGAGACTCCCTGCAAAAAACCCTTCAGTTTAAGAAAGGTGAGCTTTAACGGTAAACGGGCAGGTCCGAGATCGGAACCAGCAACCGGGTCGGAAACGGGAGGTTTCCGTGATTACTCCGGCTCTGTGCAGCCCTCCCCTCAGAGTTCAGGTCCTTGTGAACCCCCCCGCTGTGTGACGTGAATACCCCTCAGATCCGCTGTCGTGGCCGCCCGCTTTGCTTCCAGAATTCCAGAGATTTCAAAGGGAGTTTGGTGACGAACTGTGATTGACGGAGGCAACACGCAGCGGCACAGCAGGTGCAGTCTGGCACATGCACGCGCGTGTACATGGACACGGCGGCTGTAAGTGGCCAGGTGTCCTCAGGGATCCCACTCACCCGAGTGTCTGTGTGTGTTTTCGAACCCTGCAGTCAGCTGAGACTGGATGTCACCTGAATGGTGACGCCACGTCCAGATGAACAGAATCAACCTTTTGGAATTCTGTGTGTCTTCTGCGCGCGACAAAAACACTTGGATCATAATCCGACAGAGAAGAAGAAACAAACCTGACGTCCTCAAACCACGGCGTGACCTCAGATAACATCACTGTGAAAACACGGTGTTTTCACAGTGATGAACACGCACGCGCGCACACACAAACTCGTTTTCATATGTTCGTGAGTACATCTCATTGACATAATGCTTTCCCTAACCATCTAAATGAATGCTTAATCTTAACCCTCAGCCTGAACCTAACCATAACCCAATTGTAACCTTGACACTAAAACCACATTTTGAGCTTCACAGGCATTTTGTCCAATTTTCTGTCCTCACAAAGATGTCAAAACATGTACACACACACGACTGTAGAACCGGTTGCTCAGAGTTATGCTGGGAACATACACACACTCTCTCTTTGTTTCTGACTGTAGAACCAGTTTCTCAGATTTATGCTGGAAATACACACACACGTACACACCAGCGCACACACACACTCACACACGCAGTTTCAAGAGGTCAGGGAAGTTCTGTAGCCTGTCAGACTCCATGCTGGCAGCTTTGATCTTAAACCAGAGAAGCTTTGGTGTGAAGAAGTCCAACATTTGATCTCAGTGAATGTGAGAAAAGGAGTGCATGTTCGACAGGATGTATCATTTTTAAATATAATAACACAATGCTGCTGATAAAGATAATGACATGAAATCTTCCAGGATAAGTTAATAAATGTGTAAAATACAGAGAAAGTTCTGGTTCTGGTAGCTTATTACACAGATCCTGTAATTACATAACTGAAGAGTTTCCTTTACTGTTGTTTTCTTGTGGCTCTGACAGAAGGACTTTTCTGTCATTCAGTTGTTTTTCTGTTATGTATTTGCTGTGGTGTTGCGTGAATGTGAGTGGGAAGAGCTCTTTACCAGCAGAAAAGCTGTAAAGCTTCTGAAAATACAGATTCTGGCCCCCGGGCCTTATGTTTGACACCTGTGTTCTACAGGAATCAAAGCAGAAGACACACACAGGGATAACCTCTGATCTCTGCCCTAAGTATTGCAGCAGCTCCTGCTCGCCTGTCAGTAGATTGCAGAATTGATGCAGTCCTGATGTCTGATCACTGCTGACTGTGCGCACACTGTGAGTCAGTAGATGTACCATCAGGTGTGGGTCAGCGGTGTTGGTTATGATGATTGATTTCTTCTGATCAGGTGTTTTGGAGGTTGTTGTCGTTTTACCTGCCAGCTGATTCTAACCTCCTCTGTCTGATTCTTGCTGTGTGACCTTTGACCTCCATAAAGTCACACCTTTTTGGCATGAACCCGCCATGCTCGGGTTCTTTTTCTGTAGGACCTCCTGAACTATGTGAACTGAAATTAAAGTGTTACGTGACTGCTGGGGTCAAAGCGGAGCAGGGTGTGAATGATTGACTGGAGGTCTACTGCAGCAGCGAGAAAATTCATGGCCCAAGGGCCAAGTACATGCCGCCTCGGGCCGGCTTCACTGAGCTCAGTTCAGCTGGTGGATGAGTGCTAGAAGCGATGAGTCACTTTGCTCATCTGCAGGAACAGGATGTGATGTCAGCAGCAACAGGACCAGCAGAGACTACCTAATCAGAGCAGAGCTTTCACAGTGTGGGTAACACTGATGTCCTATCACCTTGCTCCAAACTTCTGTCAGAGCCTTAGAGGAGGTAAAGTCAGCTCAGAGCTTATCCTGCTGAGCCGCAGTCACACTTGTCATTGATTATTGATTCACATTCGATTCAAGGTGCCCCTTGAATCAAATTCATTAAGTTTGGTTGAATTCTTTAATGTATATTAATACAATCAGAGATGTTCAATCCTGTAAGGCCCCACCCTGAACCCTCAAACAGGTGATCCACCTCTCACCTGGATCCAGGTTCATCAAGGTTCCTGCTGTGTGTGTGTGTGTGTGTGAGAGAGAGAGAGAGAGACAGAATGAAGCAGTCAGAGTTCACCCTGCTCAAAGCTGATTGGCTGTCTGATGGTGGAGCCAGCCTATGACTGGCTGGAGGTTGTCGTGTAATCAGCTTTTATCTGCTGTTAAAGTCTCTGTGCCTCTCTCGCTGTTTCAGTTTCTTCAGAGCTCGATCACCAGTCACTTTGTCCTGCAGGTAAGAATTTTTAAATAAATTGAGATCAGCCAATCAGAGCACAGGATTCACAGGGAAAACAGCAGGTAAAGATGAAGAATTGAGTTAGTTTTATTTTGAAATGTGTGAAAGGCGTAACATCCTGTGTGGTTGCACCTGCACTGATGGTCACACAGGGGAACGCAGAGCAGTCGACCTGCTGGTGTTTGAAGTGAGACACCTGACCTTTCCTGTCGCCACACTGAAGCACGAAGTCTTTCTCCCCTTGCGGCAGATGGCCACTCCTCGCTGAGCCCGGTGCTGCCCAAGATTTCTTCCTGTTAAAAAGGAGTTTTTCTTTCCCGCTGTTGCCAAGTGCTTGCTGATTGGTGGGTGTTATTGTAGGTCTCTACCTTACAGTATGAAGCACCTTGCTGTGATTTGGCGCTAAATGAATTAACTTAATACTGAATTGATGTCACAGGAAGTGCCCATTTTGTTCAGAGTGAAAACTGACGTTCAGACCGCTGCTGTGCATTATTGATCAGTTCAAGTCATGAAAAGTTCTGATTGATGCGGTGCTGCAGGCCTTTCAGTCAGAGGTAACAGAGAATGGCATGATTGGCCGACGGATGGTCTGCTGTTGGAAAAGCTGAGAAGCTCCGCCTCCTCTGCAAATGTCTCAGATGAAAAGGGCGTCTCCTCATCCCATCCTGTTTCTTTTTTGTGTGAACTTGAAACACTGCGCAGTGTCCTCCGTGCCCTCACCGTGCTTCTGTGGACGTTTATTCTGGACAGATATCACAGGTGATGACATCATCAGGAAGCAGGAGTTTTGCTGTGTCCAAACACACGTTTCATGTCTGATCTGACTTCCTCAGCTTTGGAGTATGTCAGTGGGACTTTGCATCCGTGAACCAAGAAAATGTGCCCCACTTCCTGTTTGTGCAGAGAACGCCACGGGAATCATGCGAGGCGTCCAGACGAGTTCAAGCGGGAAGAACAGCAACAGAAGAGGAAGTGAGAATTCTGGGTTCCCATAGAAACGTGACAGAGATTGGGTTTGATTTGTTCATACGTGCTCTACGTTCAGCTGTTACATGTGCACAGGTGCACGCTTCTTCACTCATCAGATAAACTTTATTGACACCAAACTGCAGCTGATCAGTGATAAAGGTCACATAAGATAAAGTTTATTGATCCCAGAGCTGAAATTCCTCCACTACAGCTGAAAATAAAAGATCATTTAAAAATAAATAAAATATAAAACAACAACAACAACAACAAAACAAACAGAGTGAAAAAAACTAAAATGAACCAAAACTAATGTCAGAGAGAGGGTGAGAGACAGAGGCACTGAATAGAGAGATAGGAGGCGGTCTGCCCAAACATGACTTGGGGTTTAATGGTTGCTGACGGCGATTACCAACCTTCCCCTTAATGTTAACGATGCTGTAATCTAATTGGCTGATGGCAGACGCCAGCTCAGAGTGTTCCGACTGGCCGGTTTTGCTTTCCTTAGCCTCGGGGCCTCACGGCCAATCGGATTACAGTGAGGGCGCCTGTTCTGTGACATCAGGCTGTTGCTGCAGTTACAGCTGTTGGCGAACTGATGTGCTGTGGTGATGTCACCAGTGGTCAGTTGGTGTCTGTGCATGGACGAGCAAGGATCGCTGAGGAAGAACAGGTAGGAGACCAGCTGCTTTAGCTTTATTTTAACTGCACAGGTGAGCTCAGGTGTTGCCGTGCATGGATGCTAACCTGTCGCAGCAGAGGGTGACGATGACGCTCAGCTGGAGAGGAGGAGTTGGCATTGAGGAAGATCATCAGCGCGCTCTGAGGCTGGTGAGGGTGGCTTAAACCTGATGCCCCACTGGCGGCAGCTGCAGTGCTGACATCCCACGAAGCAGTCTCGGCGCAGCGGGTCGTTTCCATAGATACACATTGCTCATTTCTTATGCAGAGGTTTGCAAAGGCGACGGTAAAACAGGCTGCAACAGATCTACAGAAGGCAGGTCGGTCTACAGATGCAGCGGCCTCGTCAAGAGAGCCAGCGTAACTGCCACACCTGAGAGGATTTCAAAGACGACATACGCACCTTGACTGCATCACAGCAATAAACCATAATTTGTTTAATTCCAAACAAAGACTTTCAAATATTCTCTCAAATACGCTCCAATAAGGCAGCAGGGCAGGATTCTGGGGGTGGGGCTACTGGTGAATGACAGATGGCTGTAGGAGGAGCAAGCAGCACCCTCACTTAGTGCCTAAAAGCTAAAACGGGGACGGGTGATATCACATTGACATCTATCTTTTATATACAGTTTGTGGTAACCACAAGCATGTGACTCAGTCACATGACCAGTGTATATTCAGCTTTACAGTCACCACTTCTTTCCGATAATTTCATTATCAGAAGCCAATAAGGTCAGTGATCAATATCCTGATCAGACATGATTCAGACCAGAAGAGCTGTTTCTATACCGTTGACCATAATATTTTATCATAGTATGCTGTAGAAGTTACAGGTACCGCGCTGCAGTGGTTTCAATCATACCTATGAAACAAAGGCGACTGATGTCGTGATTTGGTCTGCTCACACAGAGTTCAGATGCTTTAATTTTGAAATTTTCACTAAATGTTACTGATTCCAAAGCATTGTGGGAGCTATAGTCCAAAGAGCGTGGTGGTGGTCGTGATGATGATGGTGATGGTTCTTGTCTCGTCTCACAGCAGCCATGAATCACCACATGAATCACCACATGAATCACAGCACCATGGCCCCGCCCACCAGCTCAGAGCACGACCACGGCTCTGGAGGAGGAGGAGGGGAAGGAAACCATGGAGGTCACATGATGGTAAGAAGTGGGGCTTATCACTGCTAATAACAGGTTATAGATGATGTAGTGAAAGGTCTCTGTGTGATGTCATGCTGTTGTTAACTAGATGATGACATTTTACTTCGGCTACAATAACGTGGCGCTGCTGTTCACCGGTCTGGTCATCAACTCACCTGGAGGTGAGTGATGTCACAGGCACAATTGTGGCTAAGATCCTTTATTTCCTCTGAGATTTAATGCTGTTTGTAAATAACAATTTTAAATGTTTTAATAAACTTGAAGACTTTTTAAATTCTTTTTGTTTTCTTATTTTGTTCTTATTTTATAATTTATAATGATTTTAATATTCTTATATTTACATTTGTAGTTATATCTGTATAGCTTTAGGGTTATGTATAGAAAATGTGTTTTGTACTAAATTGAATACGTTTAGTTTTTCAGATTTTTCATTTTATGTAGATTATGATTAAATTTAGACTTTTAGAAATTTTGCTTGCAGTATGAATTTTGAATGTGTTTTTTATAACTGGATCTGTTAACTGTTTGTTAACTCCACCCCCTCTTCCTTTGACATAATCAGAGATGGTGGGGGCATGTATTGGTGTCTTCCTATTGGCCGCCCTGTACGAGGGGTTGAAGATTGGCCGTGAGGTTCTTCTGCGTCGCAGTCAGGTCAACGTCCGTTACAACTCCATGCCACTCCCCGGGGCTGATGGGACAGTGCTGATGGAGACGCACAAGACGGTTGGGTACGTTGCTAACGGTAACTGTTAAACAGGAGAAGAAGGAGGAGTAGGAGGCGTCAGTCTCTCAGAATTCCTAGTCATTTACCTCATGGTAAACACAAATTTTAACTGATTGGCAGCCAACATTTGGAGGGGGCGGTGCCTCCTGTCATGAGTAACTCCCGCTTCGTGGAATTATTTCCCAGGTAAATGGGTTTGGGTTCTGGTTTTGGTTCAGGTTCTTGTCCTAGGTGGGTCTGTCTGTCTGTCTGCTTTGATCAGGCTGTTCAGACTTCTATGCAGCTTCTAATTGCAGGTTCTCATACAGGAAGTCCTACACCTGCTAATGGTTTAGTTGACTCAAATGCTAATGTTAATCTAATCATATGCGGGTGGATGTTAAAGGGTTAACAGTGGTGGAGGACTTCCTGCCTGCATGTGGTGTCTTGCTCTGTGACACTGGGAAGCTGATGACGCTAACTGTAATAATTCCAGTTCTGATTCTGGACAGGCTAAAGCTAGTGGTGGGCTAATTCTTACAAATAAATACATGTTTTGTCTTTGTGAAACTGAACATTAAACACCGTAAGTCAACATAAGACTTTAGTCGCTGTCATTTGTGCATGATGTTAACTTTAAAACATGTTAACTTTATTACTGCCGATGCTAACTGCTAACACTAATCCATGGTAATGTACACAATTTTAGCTTAGGATACTTTTAGCAATCCAAAGATGTTTCAGTCATCAGGTTCCATGCTAACTCTAAGCTTATTATAATGTGTTAGGTGCTATAAGCAAAAGCAATACTAATGCTAACAGGGCTACAAGTATTGAAGGGTAATATTATTTAGTATGCTGATGCTAATGCTAAGTCTTATCTCTTGACCTCTTAGGCAGCGCATGCTGAGCCCCGCCCACTTCCTACAGACCCTGCTGCACATCATCCAGGTGGTCGTCAGCTACTTCCTGATGCTCGTCTTCATGACCTACAACGGTTACCTCTGTATTGCTGTGGCAGCTGGTGCTGGCATGGGCTACTTCCTGTTTAGTTGGAGAAAGGCGGTGGTTGTTGACATCACAGAACACTGCCATTAGCATTCATGCTATTTAGCACTATGAATGCTTGCTAACACTCAGTATTAGCATGCTGGCCTGTGTGCTAATAGAACTAAACACCAAGTTAGCTAATTAGCACGACACACATTACAGCATTACCTGGTAAAAATGGTAACGTCACATCATACTGTAGTTGGCAACAAACGACAAGCTAGTTGTCTTCTGATTGGCCAATTCACTTTTTTCCCCCTTTTTGTTAGTTTAGCATCGTTAGCAGCTCATTAGCTGGGCCACCAATCAGAAGGCCCGATGTAATCAGTTTTTTGACTACTAGGAATTGATTGATTAGGAGCTGTTTTTTGATTGGTTGTATGTACAGAGCAAATCAAAAGGTGTTTTTTTTTTTTAGTTAAATTTTACTTCCTGTTTACATTTTAAGATATTTAGAAAATTATTATTATTATTATTATTGTTATTATTATCTGAATCAGCCAGTCAGAGCTCGATGTTGATCAAATGAAATTTTAGCTTTTGTTTTTGTCAGAAGCTGTCACCTGACTTTGTTTTAAATTGAAGCATCATGATCTGTTTGGCCAGTTGAGTCACCGTCGGCCTTAACGCCGCTGCCACCTGCTGCCTTACTGCTGACCGAAGGTGGGGGCGGAGCCTCGGCTTGTTTCACTTCACTTGAAGTCGACATCTTAGCACTTGCCACATGTGCTGATGATGACATAAGAACGTCTCTACTGTTGTGATTACTTTATTTTTGATGGTTCACACTGAGGAGGGTGGAGTTTATATTCTGGACCAATGGGATTGATAAAACAGGTCAGTTGCTGGATTTAAAGTCCAACTCCAGCAAAAAGTATGTGGACATAATTTTTGTCACAGGCTTTTTAGCGTGAGCACTTACTTCTGGTGCACTGCCTGAGGCTGTGTGGGACCAGCTGGTGTGATCTCGTGTTTTATGACGTGAACCCTGTGAAGGAAACTGTTTTATGTGATCGTGTTTTAAATGCTGGAATCAGTAAAAAACTGAATAAAGTTTAAGTAGAAACTTGTCTTTGTTGTCTTTGTGCAGCAGCATGTTGCCCTCCAGGAGGTTCACACAAGAGTTTCTGGGTTTTTTTGTTTTTGTTTTTTCCTCTTTTGTGGCTGTCATATAATCTGGTACTATGTGTGTGTGTGTGTGTGTCTGTATTAGGTTGGGTGATATGTAAAAATAAATAAATAAAAAATTTCCAGCCGGCAATCGTCAGACCAATAATCGGCAATAGGTGATATTTTGCTTGCGCAAACTTTTTGATGGGAGGAGCAGTGAAATCATGCACAGACTGATTTGCGGGTTTAGAACACAGAAGAAGTCCAAACATGGACAAACGAATTGCCAAATTGCACACAGGAGGAGAAGGCACAGACAGAAATGGACTGTTATCTCAGCAAGGAGGTTGTAGATGGAGAAGATGATCTGCTGATTTCCACTGGTGGAAAGTGCATGAAAAACGTTTCCCATTGATGTCACACATGCCATGGAAATATAGCAGAGTGAAGCTGACCGCCCACCCACTTGAAACGTAAAGGCAAATAGGCGGAGCGGGTAGTGCTACGTTTGTGCAGATTTGTGCAGGTAAAATTAGCGTTTGTGCTGCTATGGTTTCTGATTAAACTTTATTTTACAGGTCATTCAAAGGTCACTATCCCCCCAGACTGCTCCAAAACAGACCAAAATGGTTCTTACGGCCTATGCTGTATAACACCAGTGTCTGTGGCAGTGAGTTTCAGCAGCTGTGGAGTTTTGCACTTTTATAGAAGACTGTCCACTTTTCTTAGGCTTGCTGCATATTAAGTTTTATTAGTTTACACTCTAGTAACACAATTTAGTCAGCGGAAAGGTCAATATTTATTTTGTTACCAGTGCAGAAACGTACACAAGGTAGGCTAAAGTTTTTATTTTTCCTGTGGAAAACTGAGTTTCATGTGAAGTGATTCACGTATACCTAAATTATTATTATTTTTTACATACCTAGTTTGTCTCTATATTTTGGCTGTCTTAGAAAAATAAAGTGTTTGCTTTCATAGGTTGCCACCTACATGTAGAAAATTGAATATTCCACAGCACCTAGGCCAGAGGTCTTCAACCTGCGGCTCTAAAGACACATGTGGGTCTCTGGCCCCTCCACTGTGGCTCTTATAAGACCAAGTAAGTAATCTTTTATTATAAAGACAACAAGAAATGGTTTTGTTAACAGTTTGTTTTTTATGAAATATCTGCATTGACTATTCACAGAATGTGCAAGGCTTTTAAAAGTGATTTAATGTTTCTTAGCTTCAAAACTGTTTGCTGTAATTTTCAAGTTGGTTGCCCATCTTTCCTAATTTTCAATTTTTATGGAAAGGACTCACTTAGCTTCCTTTCAACAAATACTTTTTTCCGTTGTTATATGATTCATTTTCTTATAAAATCTAAAGATAAACATTTTTATTTACATTTCCATAGCTTACACGATACAACAACTCATTTTCTAGATATTTATAAGCACTTTCTTTTTTTAGGCTCTAGACACGTTTTGTAGCAGCAGGGGAAAAAGGGGCCCTTTGAACTGAAAAGGATGCTGATCCCTGACTTAAGCCACGAGGTCAACACAAAACAAATACAGAAAAATTATTGACAGAAAAATGGAACGATTACTTTCAAGGCTACAGGTGAAGGTAACTGGGTGTGTAAAGCAAATATACATCAGACTGACAAAGAAAAGAGTGTTAAAAGATTTTTAATTTAGAACTTTAACTTTATATGCAAAACTGAACTTACTGATAACACACACTAGCCATATTGACCACATGTAACTGTAATGAACCAAATAAAACAGAAAAATGCAGGCAGCACTTATTATACTGTGTATAACACAGCATGGGGTTGTATTTTTTTCTTTTCAGATGTTCCTGTCACTCCATTTCCCAGGTCATCATAGAACTCCCACACACATGGAGCTCTCCTGCAGTATGCAGTGTAGGCAGGTAGACGCAGGTAGGCCAAGTCCTGCTTCCACAGCCGTGCCAAGATGAGCCATACCAGACTCTTTGATTACAGAGATGGCAGGAGGAACAAATGGCACTTCCCTTGTCATCCCTTTGCTGAGGTAGCAGTGCTGTGAAGAGCAGTGTTTTGTAAAATAAACACTTGATATGTTCCTCATTGTCTTAGCAATTACAGCGAAGATATTGCACTGAGCATCGATTTGGATCGCACCACACCTCAACGAGACAGCTTCAAACATTACACTAAGCAGCTCTGCTCTCCTCCTTTACGTTTGTTGGGTCACACCATCTGTGGCAATGGCTTTCACCAGCTGTAAGACTGGGTTTTTACTGTCCTTCAGAACAGCATTTTGAAATGTGGAGCTGTCACAGAAGGCACAACATAAGCACTGAAAAAATGCATCAAATGCACAGGTATTGAGCACAGAGATTGTTGATTCCCCTAATCTAATAGGCTGATGAAGGTTTCCATTTTTTAATAATCCCACCTTCACTCTTTTGGCTCTAAAAGATTCATCTGCATGGAGCCATTTGGTACATGGACAGAGGTAGGAAGTCCTCTTCCTTTTTTTGGGCGGAACAGTCAGGCCCCTCCAGTTCTCAACTGCATCTTCATCAGCTGGAGGAATGTTTGTGGCAGCATCAGACCCCACAAGATGGAGAAACAAACCCTTGAGTTGATTTCAAAAATGATAATAAAAAAAAATTACTCGTGAGACCAATCAATCCAGATGATTTATCCAAAGATAAACATTTCATTGCTTTTTCTACTTCTTCTGTTGTGAAGTCTGCATCACATGTATTCTGGAAGTTCACGTCCACACAGTAGTGATGTGTCGTTTGCAAACAAAACGGCTCTTAGAGCCGACTCTTTGAAGTGAACGACGCGAGCCGGCTCCTTATTGGGAGCCGTGAGGGTTTTTTTTTCTTTCTCTCACCCTCTCTCTTGCCCTTATTTCGCTAAACTCCGCACGTGCGGCCTGTAGTTTGCGCTGGGAAGAGGGGGGAGGGGCGTTAGTTACACTCGCAGTAGCACAGGAACAGAGCCAGAGAGAAAGAGAGCGAGGGACAACAACGTCACATTAGAAAGGTATAGTAATCATCCACTATTTTCAGTTGCAGATGATAAAGGATTCAGAAATCATGCAGGCCCATATGACAGAGAATGTGCATCTTCTTTTTGTTTTAATATTTTAATTTATATTTAATTGTGTTGTGGTTTGCAGTGTTTTGTGTTGTTTCACGTTAAATTTGTTTGAAAGGAAAAAGCTGAAAATTTAAATAGTTAAAAGTTTAAAATGTAAATAGTTGTTTTTTGTATTATATGAGTTATTTATTACATTTTATGTGGAGTGAATAAAAAAAGTATATTTATGGTGGCCCTTAGAGACAAAGCACGTACAAACTCCAAAACACGTACGAACTCCAAAACACATAAAAATTCCAAAACACGTACAAACTCAGAATCACGTACAAAAGACAACAGAAGTGTTCCAGAATGCTAGGGCGCAGTGTTGAGCTTTTGTTACCTAGTGGCTACACAAGCCAGCAAGTATCAACAACCGGATTTGGTGTGTGGTAGTAACAGGTAAATGAACTTTTTTAAAATTATTTGAATAACTATGAGTGCTTGTCTATAAATACACAAACAATACACACATGCTTTCAATTGTGTAATTTAAGTGATCTGGGTAGCTCTGTTTTGGAAGTTCAGTTAATGCTAGAAATGTGTTTTGGAGTTTGTACGTGCTTTTTGGAGTTTGTACGTGCTTTTTGGAGTTTGTACGTGCTTTTTGGAGTTTGTATATGCTTTAGAGTTTGTACGTGCTTTGTCTCTAGGGGCCATATATAAACATATATAAATAAAACCACTTTTTTTACATTAGTAATTCCTTTTCTGCATAATTTTATATTATTGTTAATGATAAATCAGGGGTGATTTTAGCCCAGTTTTGGAGGTGCTTCAGCACCCCCAAAATGAATCAAAGCACCCCCAAAGATGTCTTACTTTTTTTGAAAATATTTGCTGTTTGTGGGACACACTACTAAAAGTATAAAAAGCATACAGTACTTAATTGAGATGGAACATTTTAACAACAAAAGTATAGATAACCCCTCCCCCCTCCCAAAATGGTTTGTTCCAGCTCGGCTCTCTCCTACTTGCTTTAGCGCCGTTGCTGCCAGAGCGATGGTGGCTGAGACGCAGTGGAGCAGAGGTGGAAGTGCCTGGCTTAAAACAGGACATATTAGCTGCATTTAACTTTCAGCTACTCTTTATATAGTTAGGTAGGAGTCAGACCATGTTTCTTTTTAACTGAAAAACATTACACCAGGTAACCTGCTGTGTTGAAAATAGGGCTGCCACGATTAGTCGACTAGTCACGATTACGTCGACTATCAAAATCATCGACTACTGATTTAATAGTCTACGCGTTGTTTGAAGCTTTGTAAGATCACAAAAGACGCAGGAACAAGTAGTAGGATTTAAGAGTGTAATAACGGACTGAAACAGAAGATGGCAGCACTGCATGTACAAGGATGCCAGCTGCCGTTAAACCCCGAAGAAGAAGAAGGAGCTGTGTCCCAGAATTCATAGCGCAGCCCAGCTCAGTTTCCAACAATGGCGGCAGCTAGTTAGTTTTAATATTACTCTTATTATTCTTTCTGGGTCACAAAATAAACGTTTAGCATATTTTCAGGCGAGAATGGAGCTGTGTAAACCTCAAATATCTGCTCAGTTTATCAAGACACCACATATTTTCAAAAGCGCTCCGACATTTTCGGAGACGTCTGTTACCCACTAGCTCGATAGCTAGCCGGGGGCAAGCCTCACTAGAGCCCGTGAGAACACCGGACTCCGGCAAATCATTTTCAAACCCACTGCGGTCTTTCGCTACTCAGGTTAAACATATATAAGTCACTTAGATAACTTAAAAATGTTATTGTTTGGCTTTTCTTTAGTATTTTATTTGTTCCTGAGTAAATCGGTTAGGCTGAGATTAAAGTTATAGTTTTTACACAGCTGAATAAATGTCAAGCAGACAACTGATTATCAGAAGTGTGAGATGCTCGAGAATATACTCCGGTGTCCCGTTATATTTTAGATAACAATGAGTTTATTAAACTTCACCAAAACAATCTGCAAATTTCATTCAAATTTAATAAACTATCATCTTGTCTTTATTTTTAGTTAGCACATACCTTAAACACTTAGAGCTGTAAGCTAATGATAGTTATATGAGAGCAGATGCATGCTGGTGCAATAAGCTGTACGCTGTACATCTGTCACGGGGTGGAAAGGGACAAGTTTTTAGGGTTTTTTTACTATGCATGTTTTGCTGTGTTTTATCATTTTTAATATTTTAATATTGTACATTAGTTTATATTTTATGAGTTTTATTGCATGTTTTTTACGGTATTATTGGATGACTTGTCCTGGAAAGACTCCGCCCCTACCTAATTACCAACCTGAGCACACCTGGAAGGTCCCGGAGGCCAATAAGAGGGCCTGGAAGACCACACAAAAGGGAAGGCTTGAGGAACACTTTTTGGGAGAAAGAGGCTGAGAGACGGCAGGCAGGTGGTGTCAGGTGGCGGTGCCTGCAAGCCGGAAGGCTGGTGGAGCTTGGCGTCAAGCAGACAGAGGAGGATACAGCGCCGGCAATCGAGAGACGCAGAGCGAGCGGCCGATTGCTACAGCAACGCGAGACCGGAGTATGCGGCTGTGGAGAATTGGAGGCGACGAGACGGGCCGGTGCCGAGTGACAGCTATAAAGAAGCGGCGGGCGGAGTTGAGAACTCTGCCCACCCGGGCGCACCGGGGCGCAGAACGTGGGAAGGAAGGCGAGGACGCCGCCGGGTTCCCCTCCTGCACCGCTCTGCTGGATTTTTTAACTTTTTAGTGACTTTTATATCGTGGCGGACGCCACCGGATTTTAATGTTGTGTTTTATTGATTTTTATTGTGTTGTTCCCTGGCCAGGGTTGTTTTAATTCATTTTACACTTTTAACTATTTAAATATAATAAATTATATTTTAATTATACAGTTTTAAAGTTGTGTGCTTTCCCTTGGCGGCTCCACTGCTCTATCCGTTTCGGAGGAAGGTTTCCCCTCCTTTAAACGAACACTGGAAAAAAATAATCACCTTCCCTCCGTTACACATCCAATGGATGCATGATCTGATTAGTCGACTAATTGCAAAAATAATCGGTGACTAGTCGACTATCAAAATAATCGTTTGTGGCAGCCCTAGTTGAAAACGTGTTTTCCGACGATGTTTGCTCTGTAGTAAAATTTGCGATATTTGACTGCCCTGTTGATCTCATTGAAATGTATACAGCCTATTTAAAATCTAAAACTTAACATTGTCCGTAGCCTGCTGTTGTTACCACTGTCCTGTTTGAAATGTAATGAGAGAAACTGGTTATTTTGCCATATGTGCATGTGTCGATATTGAACCCAAGGTACTAACTAGCTAACTGACTGGATGCCCATTAACCTTATAACTCCTGTTGTGTGTGTGTGTACAGATTGTCAGTCCAAAGAGGGAGAGAGGAAAGAGGGGAACATGAGGACAAAGTACAAGATAAGGAAGTACCAGGTAAGAAAACAGACAGGGAGTACTAACAGGCAAAACAGTAACTGTTTAACTGGCAGAGAAAAAGAAAGACAAACAACTAATACAAACAACTCATACAATCTGGAAGTTGTGTTCTCCCTATATTAAAGCTGCTATACAGAATCTGCAAAACAAACTGGGTTGTCAGCCCTGGCACTGCATTACCATATTGAGCTTCAGTCAGAGGAAGTCACGGTTGCCAAAGACTTTATAAAGCTCAAGAGTGAGGCTGGTGCCATTCCAGATATGTTAACATTGTACAATCTTCTGGATAATCAGATCTTCCCCAAACTGAAAACTGTTATTCAGGTTGCCCTAACAAACCCAGTTAGCAGCTGTAGCTGTAAAAGGTCTTTTAGTGTCTTGAGTCAGCTCCATACCTGGCTGAGAAGGACCATGGGTCAAAGCAGACTCCAGCACCTGGTTGTGATGTCAGTTGAGAAAGAGATGCGTGAGAGACTTGACCACCAAAATGTGATAGACAGATTTACCAACCTCAAGGTGAGGCGACATAGGTTAAAAGAAAAGAAAAAATCTGCAGAGCCATAGTAGTATCTGCAGTAAAGATCTTTTCATACATTGTATACATTGTACCAAAGGCCAAGTGTCTCCATTTTCTAATAATATTTTGTATATTTCAAGGACTCTTCTATTTTTGGAGTGTATTTTTTATGTATCTGTATTGTATTATACATACACTTTAGAAGTGAATCTCTGTCCAAAAAATGCACACAGTTTACTTTTTACTCACTATGAGCATCATTTATCATTTTTCTCCAGTAATTAAGGTTGGGATATGTATTTTTTTTTAATTCCAATCCATTCTTCTTTGGCAGCATTTAAATAACCTTGATCAGATTTGATGGTTTTGTTACAGACTTTTCAAAAAAGTGTTTTGTTATTCTTTCAAAAATGTGGGGATTAAATTGTGTTAAAATGTACAAAACAGTGATGTCATGTTTTGTGACGAGGACCCAGGCAGAGAGAGACTTGATGAATTTAAGAAACTTATGATTTAAGAAAGAAATTTGCAGACTTGCACAGAGATGGTAAAATTATGATGACTGATAATGGAGATGAAGACAACAGACGATGAGGACAGGGAGGAACAGGGGTTTAAATGCACCAAGGAGGCAGTCAGACAGAACTTGGGACAACTGGAGGCATTTAGGGATGCAGGGACTGACAGAGACGGGGAAGAAGTCTCATTGTGATGAGCAAAGTTTACCTTGCCTGGATGGGCAGCTCTCTGGGTGCTCAGCACCCCCAAAGCTCTGATCCTAGAATCGCCCCTGTGATAAATTAATTAAAGCAACAAAACAACCTGAAGAGCCGGTTCGGAGCCGAAAGAGCCGGCTCTTTTTAGTGAGCCGAGCCGAAAGAGTCGGATCTCTAAAAAGAGCCAGAAATCCCATCACTACCACACAGGGTACCCAACCCTTTAATCCCTGTAGGTCACTCTGTGGGTGGAAGGTGGGATGATGTCACGTCTACATTCAGGTTTCTGTGGCTCGGTGGATAATCAGCTGTTTCCTGTCCCAATGACAAATAACGTTTCCTCCAACGGCAGAGGAAACGTTTTTTGAGGGTCGTCTGGCGGTTCCTGCAGACGGTGATCGGCACCATCAGTGGAGAAACTGTCATACCTGGTTGATGATGATTGAGGTGTCCTGCTGCTGCAGATAATAATCAATAATCAGTAAACCCCCAAGCCCCACCATGACGTGACCAACGCATCTGTGTATGTGCGCGCGCGTGTTGGTTAAAGTTGCTGCTCGGGGTAAACGTGTTGAGAAGAATTACAGTCTAACTCAGAACAGCAGGGGAAGCCAGTGAGCAGCCGTCATTAGCTGAGTACGTTTAATCAGGTTTTTATCCTGCGTCTGTTTGTAGGTTTGAAGGTGAACAGGTGGAAGAACCCACACTGAGTCAGTGAGATCCAGATGTTCACCTGGGCAGATGTTCAGCAGCAGCCTGGTCAGTGGTTTGCCCTCGGAGAAGGCATCAGAGAGACTTTGTGATGTTGGAGGTCTGCAGCTATCGATTATTTTGGTAATGAAGTAATTGGATAAGGAACACTTTTGTCTTCTTAATGAGGAATAATAAACATTAAAAGGAGAAAACCCCCCAGAATGAACTGCTCTTTTTTTCTATTTTAAAAACGGCAATGTTTTAAAGTTTAATTGTAAATAATATCTATGAAAAATTGTTTTAATTTTAATCTGTTTCAGATTAAAATTTAATTTTATTAAACATCGACTTTAATGCAAAATATATAATAAGATATATATACAACCTTAACTAGGCCATTAAAATGTACCTTTTCTCTTCTTGGAAGGCTTTCTCATGTTAATAGGAGGCAAGTCTCTGTTGTGATGGTGTAGACATGAATAATTCAGTGTTTAACCTAAAATCCTTCCGGTCAGTAGCTCACAGTTTTACTGGCTCACATTAATTTTTATTGTCTTGTGAAAAAAGCTTTTATTTTTTAGGTTTTTCAAAACAATACAATATTATATATTTTTTCCACTTTTAATCTGAAAAATGTTACAAAGCCTTCAAATTAATCTGGTCTAGTACACCCCACACCTTCCTTTAGACTCACCCTTGTTCACTTCCATTTAAAATATGATGGCTCTATGATTTAAACATGTATCAGACTAAGTTCACAGCTCATCTCCAGATTTCAATAAAACTTCTGGAGCAGATGTGTGAAACAAACTGTGTCAAAGTTTGTTGGTCGGGCGCTCCTGCAGCTCAGTAAAGGGTTTAATGGTGGTCACAGGAACAGCTGCTGTTTTCTTTCACTCTGCCTGAGCTCCGCCCCTTTGCTCTTTGGTGTGTAAACAGACTTTGCCCCCACGTTAAACTGTGCCAGAGTCCTCACCACTGCCGCTGTGGTGTTCTCAGTGTTTCTGTGTAAAACTGAATTACTCGATAAATCGTTTCAGGCTTCCACATGGCTCATTATTTTTAAATTATTTATTCTTATTTTGTGTTTTTATTTTAAAAAGAAATTTTCCATTATTCGTTTCTTTATGGAGAGTCCTGTGTGACTTGACCAACGCACACACTGTGTGTGGGTCGCACACAGGACATCAGTCAGCTGACAGTCTTGCTTTGCAGTCACACTGAGGTCAAAGGTTAGTTTGGAGCAGAGAATATAGTGATCAAAGTGGGACAACTCTGCTGGGAAGACAAAGTACAGTCACAGTTGTGAACGGGTGACAGGAAGTGCTCCCAGCTAAAAACCCTTAAGTCAGACTTAAGCCCAGCTTTGCTACCATCTCAAGACGACTCATTCGTCCTGTAATGACAATGAGGAGGTGGAGAACACCTGAGCTGCAGCCATTCCTGTTCTCGGTCGTGTTAAAAGTACCTGCACTCACCTGCTGTAGTTGTGCGTGTGGGTGAGTGGGGTCAAGGGCTATATCTCCGCTGTTAACCTCAGGATTTGATCACTTCCTGTTTGTGTGATGCTGTCTGAATAAAGAGTCTGTTTGTTTTCTTCCATAAATTACCAAAAAACCCCAAAACAAAACAAAACAAAAAAAACTGACCACACAGCTGCTCTCAGATTTATTTCTAACTTGACCAATATCAAGTTTACAAAAGTGACCTCATCACAAAAGAAGTTACATGTCAGATGCACCAAGCAACGAACACCAAACGGATCCACTTAAAGCTCTTTAACAATTAAGGCACCTGAAAACGGCTTCAACACAGCACGGGAATCAAGATGTGATGAGATCATCACAGGGAACCAGCATGAGATATCAGCGCCCTCTGCTGAGGTCATGCTGTTGCCATCTTTTTGTACAGTCTGTGGAATGTGTATGGGTCGACCCGAGCTTACGTTAGGGTCTGCGCCGATGTCATCAGGAAACTGTGGGCTAAAAGAAAAAAATCAAGAAGGAAAAAAAACAACAACAACAACAACAACAAAAACATGAACATTTTGCTCAGAAACCACACACGCAGCCAGCACGTGGGCAACGTGACAGTGTTTATTCAGCCCAACATTTTAATTTTGTAGAAGCTTTATCTTCTTCCTGTTTATTTTCTTCCTTGAACTTTTCACTGTTTTACTGAAGCTCTTTCTGACCTCCGCACTTAGATGTTCCACCTGACCTCAGGTTATAGTGAAGCCGAGCAGCGGGACGCACCTGTGCTACCTGCTCTGAGTCTACAGGTCGTAGACATCGACGTGAGCTCCGGAGGTGTAGCTGTCCTCCAGAAGCAGCTTCATCAGCTTGGCGCAGGACGCCTCACAGCTCAGCAGCTTGCCTTCGACGAACTGGTCACTGAACAACTTCCTGATGCCGGGGTCAGCTGACCTGGAGCGAGCCTCCACCTGCATGGCTGTATCCAGTGGTCCTGGGGCGGTCACAAAACAAGAAGTGATGTCATGGACAGCATGAAGCCTGCTACTGCTCAGCATGGCTAATGAATCATTATGACAGATTTCTTCAGCTCGGTCTGGTATGGCAGGCCAGAGAGGTCAAAACTAAACCGCTTTCCAAAAAAAAAAAAAAAAAAAAGAATTTTTTTTTTCATTTTTTCCTTTTTCACAATGAATTTATTTTATTTTGTTTACAGTCTTAATTTTATTTTTTTTTACTATTCAGCTAAAAGCCATGGAAGTATTTTATTAACCCCACATTTGTAATCTGTGTCCTCACATCCTTCAGTTTGATTTGAATTTTGACCCTTTCAGCCCTCCATACTCATATCTGAAGTATTTTGCCTTCAGTGAGCTTTGTGTCTTTACAAGGAAAACCAAATCAGCTCAGCAGGCCACGTCCCCTGCCTCACCTGGTGAATAGCTGAGCACCCGGACGTCCGGCTCCTCCAGTGCCAGCACCTGGAACATCATGTCCCGGGCAGCCTTCCCAGTGCAGTAGAGCGCCCAGGATGGGACAGGCTTGATGGCGCAGAGTGAGGTGATGTTCACCACGGTGCGCCTCAGACCTGGGCGCTGCGGAAATGCCTGCAGCACCCGGGCGGTGAGGCACCAGGCGGAGCTCACGTTCAGCGACAGGTACGAGTCCACCTCGGCGAGGTCGCTGAAACTCACAGCGAAGCGTGACACGTCACCCAGAGAGGCTGGAGGGGGTGAGGTAATGAAGGTCAGAGGTGAAACCAGCATGAGTCAGAGGTTTAAAGAGTTCATGCATTAAAACATCAGGAAGCAGAAACATTAAAATTCATTTGGATTATTTTTTTATTTTTTAAATAAAAAAAATACATTTAAAAAAAGCAAACAAAATCAAAAACGACATGTTCAAAAAAAGTAATTAGGAAGAAGCAAAAACTTACAGAATCCCCCCAACATTTCACCCTTTAGCATCCAGTAATCATCACTTCCTGATTATGCCCCATCCCATCATAGCCCAGTAACACACACACACACACACACACACACACACACACACACACACACACACACACACACACACACACACACACACACACACACACACCCCTCCCTGAATTTGGCTCCTCATGGAGGTTTGAATTCCATTCCCTCACATTTAAGGCATTCATGAAATATTAACTACAAACAGATACAAACGTGTCGGTCACGTCATCTAAACCGCAGACCACAGAAGAAGAATTTCACTTCCAAAAACAAACATTTAATTCATAAAACTGTTTTTTTTTTCTTCCAAGTCACATAACGGGTCACATAATGATGATGATGACTTTCTGCCAAACACACACTAAACACACGTGACTCCACGCAGTTCGTCCTCACCTGCGTTGTTGACCAGCATCACGTGATCCACCTGCTCGATAAGCGCGTCTTTCGCGGCTCTGATAATTGCCTCCAGCCCCTCCGTCCGACCCACGTCAGCCACTACGCTCTCCACCCTGAGACCGGCTCGGCCCGCCTCTGAGGCGGCCAGCTCTGCCCGCACAGCATGGAGGTCCTCACCGGAGCGAGCCGCCAGCACGAGTCCGGAGCCCGGCGTCACCAGCCGTGACAGCTCCCGGGCCACTGCCCGGCCGAAGCCCCTGGAGGCCCCGGTGATGATGCACAGCGCTCGGCCCAGACTCGCAGACTCCGCGGAAGACATTATGGTGATTATGAGTGATGATTCTTCTTCTCCTGGGCTTATATGGCTTCAGTCCGGCGGCACTCTGGCGCCACCTCTCGGCTTCATCTGTCTGCACCTTGAAAGAGTTCATTCACTGAGGCGCGTGATTCCCCCCCCCCCCCCCCCCCCCCCAACACACACGATGACCCACATTTACAGGTTTTAATTCTCTGTTGTGTTGACGTGCTTCTGTACAAGGAAGAAAGGGTGAAATGAAGGAACAGAAGAAGAAAATGAGGGCTTGTTTAATTCTTTAGCTGCCGATGGTTCACACACACGCACACACACACACACACACACACACACACACACACACACACACACACACACACACACACACACACACGACTGAGTTTGGACCCAGAGTTCACAGTGCAACACCCTGTCAAACTCTGTGATGGTGGCTAGTTGCAGTCCAAGATGAATGTAAACAGCTGCAAAACAGCTGCTGTATTTGTGACTAAGTAAATAAAACAGAGACAGAGCAGTGGCCGGGCTCTGTGCGTGGACGTGCTGCAGTGTGTTGAAGCACAGGAAACAGGTATATGAACGGCTATGACCAAACCTGTCAGTCACAGGTTGCCCCACCCCAAATCCTACCCGCACTTCCTGTTCATCTCTGACACAGGTGGGATCTGCTTTCAAAAGAAACGTCCTGTTTTTTTCAGGCTTTAAGCAGCAACTGAGTCCAGAAACAGCTTACTGAGGTCATAGGTTAGCTGAGCAGGATGCTCATTACCTCATAAATTTCAGAGGAGTTGCTTCCTGCTGGACGTTAGGGAGAGTAGGTCAGGGGAGGTCAGTTCATCTTCTGTATACAGTCTTTAGGCCCACACTCAGCAGCCCAGTGGGAAACATCCGTCTTAGTTTGGATTTATTACGAGACTCGAGCCGGTGACCAAAGGACTGCAGACTTATCTTCTGAAGTATGGACGGAGCTTTAATCCAGGAGTTTAATCAGATCCTGCATCCTCTCTGATGCAGGGGGAAACAGGAAGTTTATTTTGAAAGTGACCAATCAGAGTAAGAGAGCAGCAGGAACGAGGAGAGGGTTTATATACTTCCTCAGGCCAAATTTTTAAAATATTTATTAAATATTTATTCATACAGTGCTTTATTCTAATGATTATGAGAGTCGGTGTAACGAGGGCCACACAACACTTTACAACACACCCAGCAGCAGTTAAGAAGTATTTAGCAGAAAGCCAAAAATATGCCACAGATGAAGGTTTATGGGATGTTTTTATAGTTGTTATAGCTGCCGGCTGCTCGTCCTGATTACTTACGAGCTTCCTTATGATCGTCAGTGTGTGTCTCCAATTTGCAAATTGTTCCAAAACCCTCAATGTGCATGACACACTTCATTTGACACGCATGCAAACAAAGCAACCTTTGTATTTCATACCACACAGATTTTAATATTTAATGAATGAATGAATGAATGAAAGGCTTTATTGAATGAAAGTCACACATATCTGTAGTAAAAAGTCATCTTTCAGAAAAACTACTGTAACTTCCAATCAAGAGTCAGTCAAACGACCTCCAGAGGGTCTCTGTCAGCCTTCGACAGGACCACTGTTACGCTATCGGGCAGGCGCACGGCTAGTCTCTCCCTGAACACAGCCAAGTAACCCCGCTCGGGTTACACAGATTTTAATATTTCATATTCCATATTTCAGATGAAAGGACACAGACAGGAAGTGATTTGCTCTGTTTATTTCACTGAAGTCAGAATAAACAAAACACCAGTTTACAGCTTTATGATGAAATCATTAACGTTAACACGTTTATGTGTCACGTCTAACGTACATTAGCACTTTATAAAAACCCCAGTGAGTCTTGCTGACTCACACACAGAGTGCAAAGGTTTAGGTGTGTGCATGAAGCGGTATCACTAAGCTATAAAATAATAATAATAATAATAATCACAATATCAGTATGCTAAAGTCAGGAAGATAAAGAAACTCTTTTAGGATTTTAAATTAGGTCAAAATCACAGACTATATGTAAAAGATTGGAACTTCATTCTTGGTAACAACCAACAGGGAGCAACTCTTGTTTCACAGATGTATGTGTTGATATGCTCCTCCTCCCTTCCCCTTTGACCTCAGTGAATCGTTTATCACTGAGTCGTGTTTAATAAATCGTGAGATTAATGAAGGTCTAGAGTCAAACTAGTGATGACTGTGTCTATCTTTTTATACAGTCTGTGACTGAAACCACAGAGTGTGATTATATTTTTCACTTTAACAGATGAGCTTTGTCCCCACTTCCTTTTATTGGGGGTCCTTTTATATGGCCAACGCCCAGCCTGTAATTAGAGCAGCAAACACAAGTCGGACACTAGCTAACTATGTGACACACTGATGGATGATGTGGTTTTGGCCTCTGGGATGGACCAGTAAAGGAATGTTAACAAAGCCACGATGTGAAGTCATGACAGTAGATCCGGTCCCCGCTCTGGGAGTCGGGAACCCTACATGCGCGCCTGCTGACCTCAGAGCTACATGTTGGATTCGCTGTGGCCGCGTTTGTCATTCTCGAAGTCGCTGTCCTGGGAGATGAGTTTGTAAGGTTTCTTTCTCTCCTTCTCCTCCAGCACTGAGTTTCCCATCTCCACATCTTTGCTGCGGAGCTCGTGCCGGGACAGGAACTCGACAATGCCAGCGCCAATCGAGTCGCCCAGGACATTGGTGGTAGTGCGCAGACGATCCCTATAAGAAACCAGAGGTCAGAGGGCAAAGACACACAAAGGGCGAGCACGTGTGCTTTCAGACTGTCCATTCAAAGGAAGAAATCTTTAAAAGATCCACAGAAACACCTTCATTAATCTCAAGATTTATTAAACACTAATTGTGTTCTGGAAGCCTGCTGAAAGCAGAATAAACAGTTTTTATTCTGTGGAAATGGATGCCGCAGAGGTTGTTCCTGTTCAGAAACACTAAGCTTTCTGGAACTTTGTGGATTTAATCTTTATCACAGGTCTACAGTCTGTGATTGAGCTTTCAGAGCGGAGCATGTGAAAGGATTGGCCTACTTTCAAACGTCATGCACACCTCTCTGAACTTTCTGCTTCCTGCAGGCTTCCATACGCTCTCATTACACAGACATATGAGTGTCTGAAGCTGCAAACAGCAAAACACGGAGAACAGCAGTTGGTCTGAGAGCCAGTTGGTTTTCTGGTTAGGTTTTAAAAACAGCAACCACAGACCAAAAAGCTGAACATAGCAGCTGAACAAATCTTAGAAATATGGTATCTAACCAGATTCTTACTCTGGATGGCATTACCTTGGCCTCCAGTAACACTGTGAGGAACCTTGGAGTCATTTTTGACCAGGATATGTCATTTAATACACGTATTAAACAAATATGTAGAACTGTTTTCTTCCATTTGTGCAACATCTCTAAAATTAGAAATATCCTGTCTCAGAGTGACGCTGAAAAACTACTTAATGCATTTATCACATTTATTACTTTTAGGCTGGACTACTGTAATTCGTTATTCGCTCTTCCCTGAAAAGCCCCATCTTATCTTAATGACCTTGTAGTACCATATCACCCCATTAGAGCACTTCGCTCTCGCACTGCAGGCTTTCTTGTTGTTCCTAAAGTATTTAAAAGTAGAATGGGAGAGCCTTCAGTTTTCAGGCCCCTCTTCTGTGGAACCAGCTTCTAGTTTGGATTCAGGAGACAGACACTATCTCTACTTTTAAGATTAGGCTTCAAACTTTCCCCAGGCTGCTGGGGCATTCCCATGATGCACTGAGTGTTTCTTCTTTACGCATCACATGTTAATAGACCTCTCTGCATTGAATCATACTTGTTTTTACTCTCTGGCTCTCTTCCACAGCATGTCCTTGTCCTGTCTTCCTCCCCTCACCCTAAACGGTGGTGGCAGATTGCTGCCCCTCCCTGAGCCTGGTTCTGCTGGAAGTTAAAACTTTTCCTTCCCAATGTCACCAAAGTGCTTGCTCATAGGGGGTCATATGATTGTTGGAGTTTTCTCTGTTTTCTCTGTATTATTGCAAAATATTATACTACTACTAATAATAATGCAATATAAAGTGCCTTGAGGGAACTGTTGTGATTTGGTGTTGTAAAAAAACAGAATTGAACAGAGTTGAATTAAATTGAATTGAATAGATGGTTGGATGGACAGATGAATGGATGGGCGATGGATATTCGGACTTTGTGACATAAACCAGGATAACTGAGTAGAGTTGGCATATCACTTCCTTCTGTTCCAGGTGGAAAGTCCTTCTGAAGCATCCTAGTTAGAGCAGAGTTTTTTCTTATTACCCCAGTTAGCTGAGTAATTTCAGGGAAGGGTATTCTAATTGAAACGATTAATTTGGGAAACCTAATTATGTTTCTATGTTAAAACTCACTGCAAAAATATTTAATACAAAAAGGGAAGATGTGGAGCGAGACTCATGGGAGCGGAAAAATGTGTCACTAGGTGGTTGTAGACATGGAGCTGTATTTGACCTTTAAATGAGAGATAATTCATGTACGAGTACTTTACACAACAGCGTTTATACTTGATAAGACTCCTTTCACATTAGCACTGAAAAAGAATGTTTTCAAAAGCGAAAGCGTTCTGGAAAGCTACTGATTACAGAGTGGTGAAATAATGTTATTGTTAAGGTAACATCAACACTAACCTCCCTGTGGATCCAATCATCCAGGTACTCAAATCCCACAAAGCTGATCTTGTTCATTAAACAGTTTGTTAAACAGTAGCTTTATTGAATGTATGTGTATGCAATGTTTTCTAATGTCGTCTACTGTAAGGATGTCTAACTCATATTACTTGATGGATCACTTTGATTTTAAATGGATCACACCAGTGAAACTCGCCTTTCTGTCAGTGTGAAGAGGTTTACCTGCGCGTTTAATGCCTGAAATATTTTAGTATAAGAAAAAGAAGTGTAAGTTTAACAGGATGTCTCAGTTTTTCTGCTTTTCTGCATGATAAATAAAAGTGGCCGTAGAAAATGAAAGAAATATGCCTTGCATATTCCTGCAACTGTCCTTTGCAGTTTCAAATGTAAGAACTAAATGTGTAAAACAACAGAGAAGGTTCTGCTAGCTCATTGCCCAGAGTGAGCTGTAGTGATCAAATACAACGTTTTTCGTAGTTTCTTTCTTTCTGTCTTTATTACCTTGGACCCATCATAAACACTTTGAGGCAACTGCTGTGATTTTGCATGATATGAATACAATTTAATTAAATATAAATTTGAAATTTCTATCGTAGATGGTGAAAAACAAGATGTTTTCTGATAATGTTTATCTCTTACTTAGATACTTTGGTGTAGTATGAATGGCCATATCAGTAGGAAAGGCTGTGAAACTTGTAAAACATATGAAAATACTGTTAAAAGTCCAAAATCTATGCTTTCCTTCACATTTTCCAAAGCCATCCAGTGGCCTTATGTTTAAAGGCCCTGGTCTTGGTGAAGCATGTGTAATGGTCCGAGTACAGCCCTGTGAAACACCAAGACTCTCTGTTCAAACTGGAATCTGTGGGATAAATCGGAGTCTAACCAGCACAACGGAGGTCCTTTAAGCACTAAAACAGTGAAGCCACAGGCGATGAAGACAAACACAACAAAGTGCTGATGAAGATCAGCACTTGTGAAGGTCTTGTTGCCTACATTTACATGATGAGTGAGCTGGTCTGCCAACAGTGATTGCCAACAAGAAGGTACTTACAGGAACCAATCAACTGCAATGATGAGAGTGATGTCATCAGTGGGAAGTCCAACGGAGGTCAGCACAATCACCATGGTAACCAGACCTGCCTGAGGGATGCCGGCAGCACCAATGCTGGCTGCAGTTGCTGTGATACTTTCAGAAGGAGAAAGAGAGATAAATCCACAGAGTTTGAGTTTGAAGACGCCTGTTAGGACTTTAGTTACCTGATGGTGATAATCTGTCCAAAGTTCATCTCCATGTTGTTGACCTGAGCAATGAAGATGGCTGCCAATGCTTCATACAGTGCGGTTCCGTCCATGTTGATGGTGGCGCCCACGGGCAGCACGAAGCGAGTGATCCTCTTATCGATTCTGTTGTTTTCTTCCAGACATTTAAAGGTGACTGGCAGCGTGGCCGAGCTGCAAGACAGCAGAGAGGAGGAGGGTTTTAAAGCATCCACAGAAGGAGAGAAAAGTGTTTCAGACACACTATTATAGTGCTCAGCACCGAGAGCGGGTTCATTTATTACGCCTCATTTACAGACATCTCTAGTTGAAACAATAAATGTGGTAAAAATAACGGAACATGTCAACAAGAAGAATAAGATTGTGTTTTAGAAAGAGGTTTTCACAGAACAATAATCAGCTCATATATCTACGACAACAGCTGCAACTACGTACTGCTCCTGGAACTAAACCATTTACTGCAACTACAGCAGCAAAACAACTGCTGACATTACCCAAACCACTGCAACTGAACAGCAACAACACACCCTACAGCAACATGTCAACTAAACTGAAAAGTGCAACAAACCACCTACAACCAGTTAACCAACTATTCAACTAAACCACCTCTGAACAATGACGGCCATACTGAGATAAGTTGCTTTGGGTATGCTACTGTCAGCTGCTGTTAGTGACTGTTAGCTTCTGTTAACTGCTTTTAGCTGCTGTTAGTGAAACAGATTTTGCAGTAGATTTAAACTTATTGCACGCTGAGCACATTAGAAGCAAAGTGTCATTTTTAGTACATCTGATCCTAACATTAGCTAGCATCATGTTAGAAGCAGCTGTTTATGTTTAGCTGGCTCATTTTCAGCTGTCTGGAGATGGAAGGATCATATATCTAATAACCACATCCACAAAAACGGGAGATGTCCTTCCACAGCTTCCACAAACGCTCCTACGTAACAGATGAATCTTAAGTTTATGAGAACAGATCACTTTGTCAGAAAATCTAATTACGGACTAATCAGTGTATATTTATGAGTATAGTATATGTTTTTTGTAAGTAACCTCAAACATGAACAAACCTTGACAAAGTTAAAGCCTGAAAACTAAATGGTGAGATGGAAGACATTTATTTGGATCTTTGAGGGCCCTCAGATATGAATTAATGTTTGATTGACAGAAATTTCACCCAAACGATCCAGTTTACATGTACCTGAAGTCCATATAAACTGGACTATCTTAGTTGTAGTTTTTTAAGTTTCAGCCACATTTGGCTCACTCATTAGACAACGAAACCAACCAATGCAACTTACATCAACCATTACATCTACAGCTACAACTATTTACAACAATGACTGCAACTAGAATGCACCAGTTAAGGTCAAATATTTCTGTCTTTTGAGTAACTTGGCTCATCTTCTCTGGCAAAAGTATATTTAATGAACAAAAAGAAAATTGGTGTGTTTTGGTGTTTCTGTCAATAGAAAACACCAAAACTTCCATTTGTTGAAGTTTGGTAGAAGTTCCTCACCTGGAGGAGGTCCCCAGAGCCGTTACCAAAGCTTGCAGGAGCCCTGCGATGAAGATGAAGGGGTTCTGGCGAGTAATGACAAAATAAAGAGTGGGCAGAATAAGAACAGCATGGATCATCAAGCCGATGATGACCGTGATGGTATACATGCCCAGCTGGCCACCCATCTGGGTCAGATCGTCCATCTCCACAATCTTTCCTGCAATCAGGAACAAGATGCCAATGGGAGCATACCTGAGAAGAAGTGAAGAGTAGTGCGTTACTGCAGATAACTTTCATGGTGGACAGGGAACTGCTTTTTATTCAAAACATTTCCCAGTGAAATCTCAGATGTTTTACCACATAATGATGGCGACCAGGCGCATGATGGCTTCGTTCAGGCTGTCAAAAAAATCCCGCAGGAGCTGGCCCTGCTCTTTCATGTTGCCAATGATTAGACCAAAGCACATGGAAAAGACCACCAGCCCGAGAGCATTGACCCCGTTCACTTGACCTGGCACCGGGATAACTTCCTCTCTTGTGATCTCCATGGTCTCCTGGGTGCCGTTGGTTGAGTTAAAGAGGGTGTCATTCACAGTCACCGTCACATGAACTGTTCGTTTTCCATATTTGGTTTTGAACTGGAGAATGGGAGAATTAAAGGAATAAGGTTAGACGAGCGGAACAGATGACCTTCTCAAACTTCACTTATGGAGTTTTTATTTCGTTCCCTAAGGATTCATCATGAATTGAGAAAAGTTCATCAGGACAAACTCAAACTCCTGACCTCACCCTTCACGGCTTGCTTCAGAATCAGAATGAGAATACTTTAATAATCCCTAAGGAAATTATGTGGGTTATAGTTGCTCCAAGACAATAACAGTAACAGACTAAACTGATGAAATAATACAATATATTAAAAAGTTTACAAATATTAGTAAGAGCTGTAATATAGATACAAATAGTTCAATTTAAATATCAAGAATATCAGAGAGCTGATATATATATATATATATATGATTGACATTTAATTCTAGCCTGTGAAACTTTGTCATTTGTTATTTTACTGTAGAGCATGTACAAAAGGGTGTAACTATTGCAGTGTGTACTGTGCATTAGATGGAAGAGTTGTACAGGGACAGACCTGCTGACATCATGGGGTATCAAGATTAGCTGTAAAAGTTCAGCACGCAACAAATGAGAGAGTTTAGATGTAAATGGCTTAAAAGTGTTTATATTGTTTTAAAAATAGGCGCAGTAATATTACTCTGACGTTGTCTCGTCCACCATCATTTAAAAAAAAAAAAATCAGTAAGACTTATAATTTCTATTCAAAGTCCTTCTTCACCATCACCAGTAAACCCTCTGGGGTTTGGGTTTGGTTAATGTGCACCCATGTTTAGAGAGTTTTAGTTTTTAGAGGGAAAAATCTGCCCCTAAAGAGACTTCTTCTTTATCTCATATCAGGATTAAAAATGGACTCCAGTTTGAGTGTCCCTGTCAAGCATTAATTTCTCATCAGGTTCCTCTTCCGAGTGAGCATGGTTTGGTTCTGATCTACTGATAATCAAGACCAGCTCTTATACAAAAACCTCTCCACCGTCAACATCTGCACAACTTTTATTTAGAAACTTTTTGCAACCAGAAAAAGTCTCATCTTTCCTAACTGTTGTCTCTCTCTCTGTAAAATCAATGAATCTCTGAGTCTCTCACTGATGGATCATTAAAACATGATCGTACACGTGTGTCTTCAACCCCGCTGCTTCAGCAGCAGCAAAACCTGCCAGGTTACAAAAATTGAGGGGTGCACGACCTGCAGAAACAACAGTAAACCAGCAGCTTCATCAGTGGATATGACGCCACTTTTGTCATATGGCGACATTAGCCAGCGTGAAAGTGGTGAAGAAGAGCAAGAAGAGTTCTTTAACTTTTCTCATGAATGTAAATGTCAATTATTTAAATGAAACTTTTTAAACAAAAGCTAAGTGTTTTTTGGACTGCTGGTAAAGTCATCTTCAGTGCCTTCACTTAAAAGTGTACGTCACTTTAATGTTCAGGCTGGATCTGACTGCAGTGTATACCAGCTCAGCCTGATGGCACGGTCAGGGAGGCTGTGTAAAGTGAGACATTCATGTGAATGGAGCTGAAATCACAGCACAGCCATCGTCTCACTTCTGTGTCTGCTGATTTTGTCAGATGAAGCTCTGAGTTTGGGATGTTTGGAGCTGTTCTGTTGTCTCCTGGAAACCAGTGAGAGGTAAACTTCTGCATCTCTATGTGAATGAGAGGGTGAAGAAGAGGTGAGAGGAGAGAGGTGAAAAGGAGCGAGCTGTGGGTTCATTTCGGGTTCATGCTGAAAGATTCTTGGTGCTGTAATCGTTCAGTGAGCTGGAGTTGGCAGGAAGGAAAATTTCAGACCCAGTGAGAGCTTCAGGGTGACATCAGGTTAAAAAGACTAGTAGCATGTCAAGTTTCATCAGCGCTTAAAGACTGAGCTTTGTTCACCTGAAATTTCCAAGCACTCTGTACACACCAACATGTAGTTGGAATAAACGATCTATGATCCAGGTGGAGAGATTAACATGCCAACATTTCTGTTCCAGTGATAAAAGCTGCAGGAGCTAGTTTACCAGGTATAAAAGATAAAGCTCACCTGTTGCGTGCAGGCTTGGACCAAGTTTGGTGGGAACATATTTCTGAAATGAGAAAACAGGTCATTCTGAGACAGCGTGGACTAACTTCAGTTAAAACTGTGACAGCATCACTGATGTAGCTACCTGATCAGGTCCAGGAAGGCATCGGCAGGACTGACTTGCTCGATGGTCTGCTGCTTCCCAAACTCATCTTTAGAGCCTTTTCCTGGGTGGATGATGAGCACGATGATAATACCGATGAACACTGCGATAATGGTTGTGGTCATGTAGTAAATTACGGCTCTCATGCCCATCTTTCCTGAGGCTTTGCTGTCCAAAGCTGCCATTCCTGATGGAAAGAGGGCGGTATATGTTTGATCATTAACACAGTTTTTCCGGATCATAGTAGGAATGTTATGAATTAATCGTCTAACACCATATGAGTTTAATGGATGAACATTTGATGGTTTAAAAAACAAATCCTGTCAGAGAAAAACAGGTATTCAGTGAGAGAGGAGAGGGATGACTTATTTTAGTATTAATGGTTAATGGTAATGACTGACTTAGAATTCAGCTACATATTTCAACCCTGGAGGTCGATGCTTGGTTACAGCAGAAAATAAAGTTCAATTTTGCCTCTTTTGTTAGTGAATCAGTGGGAACCTCTTCATCACCAGACCGGGCTGAAGGCTGACTCTCAGTGAGTATTAGTTTGTAAGGACGACCTCCCTCTGAACCACCTCCATCAGCTCAGCTGGGACACTGCTGATCTTTTCATGGTGTGAAAATTACTACATTTTGTGTCTGTCAGGTTATTACAGCCCTGCATGTACAGTCATTATGTTGTGAAGTCACACAGTAATGCACACCATCCATCAGTGCTTACCTGTAATTTAAAGATATTTTCACAATCCTCAAAGATTTCTTGAGGTGAAAATGCTATAAAAAGGATTTTAACATAATCCTAACCCCACCTAACCCCGAGGGAGCTTAGTAAAACTAACAAAGAGTTTAGGCCTAATTTAGAGGTAACATCTTCTCAGCCAAAGTCCGGACGATGATGTTAAGAGGTTTTAAGGAAACAGCTTAATAACAAATCATACTGAGGTTAAAGGTGAACGTAGCTGATGACAGCAGTTGTCGCCATCACAGTTACAAACCACTTTTCTGACTGGTTGGTCACCATTTCTTTTCCAAACTTGGAGGATGACCACTGAGCTGTGCACTGTACCTGTTATTAGACTGGAGATCAGCAAAGGCAGGACCAACATCTGCAGCATCCTCATCAGCAGCTCACCAGGGAAGGAGAAGTACTTCACTTCTCGATAGGTCATTTTGTAGGGGCGCAGCGCGAATCCGAGAACGATTCCTGCAGTCAGAGCACGTTCCTATTAACAACTACAAAACTGAAGAGATGTCTCTGTTTTGCAGCAGGTGTACATACCTACAATAACTGCTCCAACTGTGAAGAGCACAAAGGAGTTCTTCTTCAGGAAGGCCTGAACGTCCTCTTTAGAGATCTCCTCCACTTTTCTCTTGGCCTTCATGGTGCGAATGTGAATGCTTTCCCTGATGCGCTGCATCCTGCTGAAAATATGAAAAATGGAAGCATGATGTCACTAGGTTCGTGAACCCAGATGGTTTCAGAACTCACCAGTACTGAAGCACTGGCTCATTACTGAGGCATCCGTCAAGGATCCACCTTCTTATATTTTCACTATACATGTTACCCACAGGATCTGTCTTTCAGAAACTCAGTATTCAGTCTCACTCTTTTTGATGATGACACTGAAATCCAAAAACTTAGTTCAACTAAATGACAGCAAACCTGAACAGAGTACTCCCCACCCCAGATGTACCAGTGTCTTTGTGAAGCTGCTCGGCCCTCTTTACGTTCAAACTGTAGTTAAGATCTTAAAATCAAAACAAAAAGAAAACAACAATAAAAAAACAACATTAACCATGTTGTATTAACCATTTAACCATCTTCTTCTTCCTCTCCCTGATCCCTAGCTGGCGTTAGGCCTGGATCAACTCCTAAGCTCATACGCTGCTGTGGGTGCCAGTGGTTGTCAAATTTCCTTCACAACTCGTTTCCATGCATTGCGATTGTTGGCGATTGTCCTGGTCTCGTCGAGACTTATTCTGCGATCTCTGATGTTTTAGCCATGTTGTCTTCGGTGCCGTTCGTTGGATTCTCCACTGGGTTGGTCGTTTTACGCCAGAGGAGTTTGGTACTTGGGTTTGTTTAATATCCAGCCCATTGTATAGAATTATTTCCCTACTTTGAAACAACTAAATATCTTTTAACATAAAAAATGCCAGGTCCCAATTAATGTGTGAGATTTCATCTGAAAGGTAACATGATCTAATTTCTGAAACTGTGCCTGTGCCACGGCATGTGGCTGAAACACAAACTGCCCCAACCTGAGACGGGACACCTATGACCTGATAGGTGCTGAGAGGGGAAACCCGTCACATCAAAAGTCTCAATTATACATCTGCGATCTTGCTTGGGTACGAGTGACGTAAATGTTGTCATCTGATCGTGAGTGTGAGGGTCTGTGTGGACCTCCCACTTTGGGACCACATACTCATCTTTGGAGAATTTACAGTACAATTCATCCCAGGCAATGGACATCAAACATCAGATAAGCGGCACTGAGACTCCAGCTGCCATGTCCGCAGAGTAATCAAGGCAATATTCATCACGGATGATAATCTGAATCCCTAACTGTTCTCCCAAGGCTTCAAAATCAGATGACAGAAAACATAATAACTCTATCAGACATAAAAGACATATTTTTCCTAGACCCAAGTACTTTTTTGCTCCAAAGTTAGGGTGACTTAGCCCTCTGAAGTATTTCTATTACCATTCTGTATTTCATTATCTCTTTCCTCTCTGAGGTCTAAGTTATCATCAGTAATGACCATCCCCAACCCTAACCCCGGGAGATAATAATGCATCTCATTTTTTAATTACATTTTTGGCAATTAGAGAGCAAACAAATTAATTATTCCAGCTGAAATTGAAAAAGTTTACCATCGCATGAGGAAAGGTTAAGGTAGGGTTACCATCTGTGATGGCTTAGATTCAGGCGTTTTAATCCAAATCAGAGATCGATGCTGCTCTTCACCTACCTGTTGGGTGTGGCGTTGGCCCTTCAGACGCTGAGGTTGACCCGGCAGGGAGAGAAAGCAGCAGAGGGACAGAGAGTCTGAGCGATGAAGCTCCTCGGTGTGGGAACCAGAGCTCGACTGCAACCAGAAAAGACAGGAGGGGGCATCCAGAGGAGGGGGGCGGGTGAGATAATGATCCTCCCATAATAACACTGTTAGCCCTGTGACACACTTTCAGGTAAAGCCCAGGTGGATGAAAAAGTTTCTGAGAAACATCACAGGATTGTTTCACTGACACATTATCTGCCTTTGAAAGTTCCAGCTCTTCCTCACCTCTAAACGCTCTTCCTCACCTCTTCTGCACTCCTCTCCTTCTTCAGCTTGAAGTGTGACTTTGATGCTCGGTTAGCATCCACATATTTATGTGAAAGGATGCCAATCAAACAATAAGCCGCGCCTCCCTCGGGACGTGGTATAGTTTGAGGTTACTCCTCGGAGTAAACGACGCACCACAATTAGCTGAACAAAGTGAAGCTGAGATGAAGAGCGACCTGACTGTATGGAAACATGTTCCCGCGGGGGGATGAGTATAATTAGTGAAGAATACCCCTGAAATCAGGTCGCCTAGCCTCCTACAAACACTGTTCCCCGGTCACTGTCGCAGCAGTGAATGAAGCAGGAGCATCGGCCTGTGACAGCTTTACTACACTCGCTACTATTTTTAATACTGCCCTTCGATACCTAAAAACAGGCTGAGGATGAGCTCAAAGCGGGATCTGACCGACAGAAACAGCAGCATCAGCTGATCATCTCAGAGAACCTGCTCTGATCTCTGACACGATGATGTTGTTAGTGAAGCTGGAGGCGAAGCTTTGGACTGCAGGCTGGGTTTACTTTATGCTGCTCTTGTTTCTCAGACCGAAACTTCTTCATTAAAGCCAGAAACAGTAAGATCTTGTGAAAATCGGTTTCATTTTTAGATCGCTGTCAGAAACTCTTCATCCAGTTGTAATGAAACTGGAGTCGTATGGATCCCACAATGTGTGACCTTTGACCTCTACTCTGGCCATGGAACTCACACTAAATATCTTTTTTGAGGTTTGACACACACACACACACACACACACACACACGCACACGCACACACCATACTGATAGTTGTTAACCACGCCTCCCTTCATTCCTGTGATTGGCTGCCCAGTATGCCACCCTGCCCTTAGACTTGGTGTTTTTCAGCTTACGTCACTTCTTCTTGTGCTTTTTAAATGTGTGCTGTGTTTCTTGTTAGATAAATGTTTTTAGCAGGAAGTGAGTTAAACACCTGAGCATGATGATGTTAGAGTGGGGGGTTGGACACGTTTACCCTTTGATGGTAATCGGAAATAAGAGGTGAGCTGCAAACACCTGTGCAGAGGACAGATGAGGCTGCAAGATGTTTCCTTGATACCGAGCTTCATGCTTCATATCATATACTGTGATGAAGATGAGGAGTTCTGCATTCAGCAGGAGCTTCGTCCCTGAACATGATCCTGACCCCGGGTTCACCTGCATCGCTCACACTTCATCAGACAGGAAGCGCTTACACACAGAGCAGCTGCTGGTGTGAGTGAGTGAGGCTCAGGTAGAGCGGCTTCATAAGAATCTTATACTCCTCCTCCTCTTCATCCCTGCCCTGAATGAGAACATCAGACTGTGTACAACACAAGAACAAAGCTTCAGACAGCAGACAGTTCACTCTGACCTTGCTCTGTGATTCCTGGGAACAGAGTGAGAAAAGAGTGAGTAAAGCCTGAAAATTCACGCACCCGAGTTTTTGTTGAACCTCCTGACAAATTAAATATAAATCTTACACCTGTTTCACATCTATAGGCATTTTTGTACCTATTTAAAAACTTTCCAGAAAAACTTATTTCAGTTTTTCTGAAAAAAGAAATCACACTGCTGATGCAGAACTCTCCAAAACTCCCCCAAACTCTCCAAAGCTCCCATATAAAATATAAATCTCCTGGTGTTCAGGGCCAAGCTCAGGTGAGGGGCTGCTCTCAAGTGCTGCCGTTTTTATGGCAGCAGGTTTTCCGTTGGGGGAGTTGATGAAGCATGACGGGTGCAGATGGTTATCAGCACCTTTGACCTCCGTGCTGATGAAGTCAGCAGAGCTGTGCAGGTTCACTGGTTCCTCTGGTCGAGCGTGCCTCCATCTAAACGTGGGAGCTGATAAGACACGTCGATTTTTCCACACCACCCACAAAACGCTGATGATGAGACAAAGAGCGAGTTTAACAAGATCCAAAAAAGAGAAGCCGAGCACTTCAGACAAACAAGACGAGGAGCAGAGACCTCTGATCACCTGTTCGCAGTTTCTGCTTTTATGGATAATCAAATAATGAAATGAAGGTCTTTGTTTTCACTGGTTCTCACTTTAAAGACATGTTTCATGATTGCTGTGTATAGGTTTCTTTTCCTTGTGCTTTTCTCGTCTTTAATAAAAGTTTACTTATTGATTATTCAGTGAAACACGTCTGACTCTCATTATGATGCATCAATTATCAACGAAATTAAAATGGTTTCATGAGTTTTTAGATGAGATTCTGACATTTCTGTGGATGGCACACATACCTATATTTAAATAACAGATCTGGCAATACATCACGTTAAACCAGATGTTCTCCCTCTCGCCCTGATACCGGGGACATTGGGGTTCAAACAATTAAAATGCATTGATATAGTTTACACTTAACATACGCTTTTAAGCAGAAAACAGTAAACTTATTTTAAGACAATCATGCAGAAGCTCTGAATGTGGTGAGCCACATTTGGCCTGCAGCCTTCAGTTTGAGACATGTGCTGTCAGGTAAGGACCTATAATAACACAGAGAAACCAAGAGCATGAGCTTGGCGACAGCGGGAAGGAAAAACTCCAGTCAAGCAAGAAGAAACCTCCAGCAGAACCAGGTTCATGAGGGACGGCGACCGGCTGCTGGTGAAAACAATAACATAATTGATTTTATACACAAAACCTGATTAAATATAATTTTCTCATCAACAGCACATTACTTATTGAAATCTGATTAGATTATCAACAGATCACCATAAAGATACGCAAACTTGGGTCCACTTGCTACATTTGCCAAACCTCCTGTCAGGAACCTTGGTGTAACTAAGCTCTGACTAAATCTCTGGTCCGCTCCTGTTTTTATCACTTGAGAAACATTGCTAAGCTGAGTCCCATTGTATCACGCTCAGAATTATGAATTGTCATTCATGCATTTGTTTCATCTCGTCTGGATTATTGTAATTCTTTGTTTACTTGTTTATGTAAAGCCTCTTTGGAGCGTCTGCAAGTTGTTGCAAGAACGCTGCTGCAAAGCTTCTGACCAAGTCCTCCAAGTACTCCCATGTCACACCCCTGCTGATCCAGCTGCAGTGGCTCCCTATTAAATTCAGAATCCACTTTAAGGTTTTGACCTTGACTTTCAGGGCTCTGCATGGACAAAAACCAACATATATCAGTGAACTTTTACATCCATACATTCCCAGCAGGTCCCTGAGGTCATGTGATCAGGGCTTGCTGGTTGTCCAACACATGAGGCTGAAAACAAAAGGCGACAGAGTTTTTGTAACTGTGGCCCCCAGACTGTGAAACTCTCTCCCTTTGAGCCTGAGATCTGTGGACTCAGTGGTTGATTTTAAAAAAACAGCTAAAAACTCATCTTTTTAAACTTGCTTTTGGTTGATATTTATTTATATGTTTTAGCTTCTGTGAAGCACTTTGTGGTTTTTATCTTGAAAGGTGCTATATAAATTAAATTTTACTTTTTCTTTTTTACTTTACAGCAATCACACACACACACACAAAGCACGGATCCCACGTACAGGACATGTCGATCCGGTACGGAAACTGGACATCTCACAGATTCCCAAAGTCCAGATTTCATCACTCTTCAATCAAAATTCACTGAATCAGCAGCAAAAGTAGATCAAAACTACACTACACGTCAACCCCCCCCCCCCCCCCAAGAAAGCCTAATTTTTACCATTCAGTACTAAAGCAATTTCAAGTTTCACAAATTATGCCAAAATGCAAAACGCTTAGCTTTGTCTCTAATAAAACCTCTGTCATCATTAATAATCACAGTTACCAGTAAAAATCTGTTTAAATAACATAAAGGTTAATAAGTGTCAGGTGAATGATGTTTTTTTTAAAAATAAAGTGCTCATAAATGTTTTCATGTTGTTTAAAACTGAAAACTGAAGGGGAAAACAGCAAGTAGGCTAAGCTTCAGCATCACACTGACGACCAGGACGGGACCACCAGACTCCATTCAAAAATCTGCGAAATGTACCTGGACAGACCTGTGAGCAAGTACTAAGTACTTTTACTTTACTCCAGTTCTCGATCCTAGTTTGTGTGTGTCGGTGTGTAAGTGCGTGCTTGTTTGTTTTCTCTCACAGGAAATCTGGGAAACGTGACTGGAATTAAACACATCCACTTCCCACGGTAAAGATAACACATCACAGTCACGTCACAGCCGCAGCATAGCGAAACCTTCCGCTTTAATTCCACCGTTAGTGTTAGAGTGAGCGAGGCTGACCTCGTGAATGTGACCTTATCCCGAGTTGATAGGAGACATTAGGCTCGTTTATCCTGATGCTTTTATTCTGATGCTGCACACGTGTACATGTAAATACAGGTGAACTTCCGGATGTTGATCTTCGGTGTTTAGATTCAGGGTTCACTCAGGTGACTATCACAGGCACATGCTGTCGCTGACCTGCCGAGAATCCGTCTGAGTCCGCGCTTTTACGTCTCCAATATTGAAATAATATTTATTTAATATTTTTGCAGCATTGAATTAAAACTATGACTATGCAGCAGTGCTGGTGGAGGGTTCGGCTCATTTAACCTTCCACAATGTGAACAACTGTTCGCTCCGATCAGTTGACCCCATGTTATCATGTTAAAGCTTTGCTGTACCTGACACCATATTCATGTTCAGGTGTGCTGAGGTGACACTTGAGCTCAGGAGAGTTTCTGTCACATTAAATCAAACCTGAAGTCCAAACTTTATGCGCTGAGTTCACTGCTGCTCGGAAATTCCTCCTCTGCGTGTGGAAATAACCAATTAACTCCGCAAGTTCATTACTCCTCAATAAACCATTAACAGCCCCCCCAACCGAAACCTTCCGCTCTGATTGGTCCGAGCCCCGCTGACTGTGTATAAATGCAGGAGACTCAGCTGGAGACAGCAGACACACAGCACCTCCTCCTCCTGCTGCTTCATCTTTATCCTCAGTGTAAGGCACCATGCTCCGCGGCTCCGCTCTGCTCCTCCTCCTCCTCCTCTGCTCCTCCTCCGCCTTCGAGCCTCTGCCGGAGGAGGCGGCTCCCCGCCGGGCCCGTTTCTCCGCCAACAGCCCGAGTGAGTACTTGTGTTACTGCACTCACAGTACTCTGCTACAAGTTCAAGTACTGCAGTAAACGCATTAATGTTTGGAGTCGGTACCTGATTATTACCGGATCAATAAGCTGATATTTGATCGGTTATTGGCTTTAAAACTTCTAAACACAGCAGCAGGTGTTCTTCATCACTCTTCATCCTCTCACGTCTGTCGTTGAAGTATTATTAGCATAAAAACTGTCTTTTAAAAGAAAGTTGAAGTTTGATCAGCGACCATTAATCAAATCAAATCAAATCAAATCAAAATTTATTTATATAGCACATTTAAAAACAACAGTTTTGATCAAAGTGCTTCACAACTAAAAAAAGAAAAAGAATAAATAAATAAAAATAAAATAAAATAAGACAAATACAACGCAAGACGAGACAAACATAGAAACCAACCAAATGATAATCAAACTATCTTACGTCAAAGCCAGAGTAAAAAGATGGGTCTTTAAACGAGATTTAAAAGACTGAACAGTTTCAGAAGAGCGAATGACAATAGGGAGGCTGTTCCACAATCTAGGAGCTGCAATAGCAAAGGCACGGTCGCCTCTGGTTTTCAACCTAGACTTAGGTTGCATTAAGAGCATCTGATTAGAAGATCTTAGTGCTTTTACAGGGTTATACAGATGAAGAAGATCTATTAGATAGCTAGGGGCAGTGTTATTTAAGATTTTATAAGTGAATAAAAGAATTTTAAAATCAATGCGAAATTTCACAGGGAGCCAGTGTAACTTGGCTAAAACTGGAGTCATATGGTCATGCATTCTGGCACCCGATAAAAGACGTGCAGCAGCGTTCTGTACTAATTGCAACCGGTGAAGAGAGGAGTGGGGGAGGCCTAAATAGAGGGAGTTACAATAGTCCAGTCTAGAGGTAATGAATGCATGAATAAGCTTTTCAAGGTCCTTGGGGGAGAGGAAAGGCTTAACTTTAGAAATTTGACGTAACTGATAGAAACCGGATTTAACCACAGTAGATACTTGTTTCTCTAATTTGAAAGAGCTATCCAGGAGTACCCCAAGGTCTCTTACAACGTTGGAGAGGTAGCTAGCAAGTGGGCCAAGGGTAACAGTTAGTCGGTTCAATGGAATATGGCTGTCAAAGACAATAACCTCAGTTTTACTGTCATTCAATATTAGAGAGTTTTGAGATAGCCAGGTTCTCATATCATGAAGACAATTAAACAATGTATGCAATGGATCTGTGACATTCAAACTCAAAGGGAAATAAATTTGAATGTCATCGGCATAACAATGGAAAGAAATATTATATCTTTGGAAAATAGATCCCAAGGGCAACATGTACAGAGAGAATAGCATAGGGCCCAAAACAGACCCCTGGGGCACACCACAGAGAAAAGGAGCCGAGGAGGAGGAATATTGCCCCATAGTGATAGAGAGCGACCTCTCTGAAAGATAAGATTTAAACCATGATAAGGCTGTGCCCTTAAGGCCAACTACTTGCTCTAACCTTGATAATAAAATGTTATGATCTACTGTGTCAAACGCAGAAGTCAGATCCAGTAAGACTAGAACCACAGAGCAACCTGAGTCAGTGGTTAAAAGGAGATCATTAAAAACTCTTAGCAAAGCTGTCTCAGTACTATGTCGAGGCTTGAAGCCCGACTGGAATTTTTCAGAGATACCATTGGAATCTAGGAAGGTCTGAAGTTGTTTACAGACCACTTTTTCCAGGATCTTTGACATAAAGGGAAGCTTAGAAATTGGTCTATAATTTGAAAGAACACTGGGGTCGAGATTAGTCTTCTTAATAACGGACTCATGTATTGGTTTTTGAAGGGGTGGGGGTGATCATCTCAGTTCCAGTACTGATAACTTTAGAAAACTTCCTGTCCTCCCTATTTGTAAAAACATAATTTATGCGTCACTTTTTTCTATTCAAATCATATTTTCCTTCCATTTGTTTGCATCATATTCAAGTCACATCTGTCCCATATGCAACTGCTTGATGGGTCAATCATCTGGAAAGCTCTGTGAGTCCAGTGTGAAGCATGTTTGTGTGTTTGCAGCTGATGTGGCGAGATGTTTGAGCGGCGCCGTGACCGTCGGCTGTGGGTTCTTCTCCTGTCTGGAAAACTCCACCTGCGACACCGACGGGATGCACGAGCTCTGCGAGCTGTTCCTGCACACCGCCGCAAGCTTCAACACCGAGGTTAGTGACTTACTGTCCACCATTCTTCCACCTGTCCTCCACCTGTTGTCTGACCTCAATGTTCTCTCCACAGGGTAAGACGTTCGTCAAGAAGAGTCTGCACTGCATGTCTCAGGGAATTTCGGGCAAAGTCTTCCAGTCCATCCGCCGCTGCAACATCTTCCAGAGGATGATCGCTGAGGTTTGCCAGCTCACAAACTTCTATGCTGCCTTATAAAAATCACTTCAGTTCTATTTTATTTAGCTTTTGCTCATGAAGTTAAAGCTCCGTATTATATAGATATTAAAAATCCCAAGGAATGTCTCACAGCAGCAGCTGGTGAAGGTGGGCAAGACAAACTCTCCTTTAACTGGAGACAACTCCAGCAGCACCAGGCTAACCTGTTCAGTGTCTCCATCAGTTTATATATGAAAACACCTGTATCACTGTTAGCTTTAACCTCATCCTTTTAGTGTGGTAGCATCCTGTTACCTCTGCAGGTTAGCAGGTTAGAGGAGAGGAGAAAGTGCTTCTATGATCCTAAGTCAGTGTTTGTCCATCTCATCGAAGGTTCAAGAAGAGTGCTACACCAGCCTGGACATCTGCACTGTGGCTAGGACTAACCCTGACGCCATTGGAGAGGTGGTGCAGGTGCCTACTCATTTCCCCAACAGGTGAGCACCCAGTACACATACAAAAAGGTGAGGCAATGCTCGCACCTGCTTTAGAGTGGAGCTGCTAAAGCAATAGCACAATAACATACATGGTACCTAATTTAGCTTCTTAGCATGTTTTATAAATCTATAATTATAAAATTGGCCTTAAAGTAAAGTTGCAGCTACACCTCAAAAGTACATGCTACTGCCCCTCAGCTAGTTTCTGGAGGATGGCCAGTTAGAAAGGGGTTCTTAAAGAACTTTGGGCTCATACAGTAAATTTCAGTGTGCGGTATGACAGACATGGTATTCGAGAGTCCCATCTGTCCTCTCACGTGCTGTTGCATGGTACATATTTGTTGCTGGCCTCTGTTTTTTCATACTGTACATTTTTACTATGTAGTTTACTGTGGACACTGTTAAGTGGATCCTGGAGTAAAACCTTCACGTGATGTTTGTATAGTGGTGGCAATTAAAAATATTGTTGTAAGAACGTAAAAATATCTTAAGAACAGGTTTAAGAGGAATCATTACATTAGCTCCTGTCTCTTTAAGAACTCTTAAAAAAGCCCTTTTTCTTCTGATTGGACACCTTCCGGAAGCCTGCTGAGGGGCGACTCCTGGTGCTTGTGAACTGTATTACTCACTAACAAAGAATTAGTTTTACATTAAAGTTATTTCTCAGTTATAATTTGAGTTTCATCTGGAAATTCCAGAACTTTCTTTTTATTTTTACAGTTTGTGATATTTGTTCAATTGTGTTATTGAATTTGATTTTTTTTAAACTAAGAATCTAATGTTCAGATGTATTCTGTGTTGTGTTTTAGTATTATTTAGGTAACGATTTCAGGCTTTCATCTTTGATAGTTTTTGAGATATTCATGTTCAAACATGGCCTCAGTCTCAATGTGCAGAAAAAACAGGCCTGAAATGGGTCGACGGACAATTTTTAAGAAATCTTCAGCCGTTAAAAACTTTTTTTGATGTATGAAACTAAACTTTTACAGCACTTATTATAAATGTTCAAATTTTGTGCAGTAAAATTTTGATGCAAATATGAGCCTGTCAAGCAGAAGGCCAAGGTCTGAGATGAACATGTCTCTGTTTGGCCTGCAGGTACTACAGCACCCTGCTCCAGACGCTGCAGGCCTGCGACGAGCAGACGGTGGCGGCGGTGAGGGCCGGGATCGTGTCCCGGTTGGGCCCCGACATGGAGATCTTCCTCCAGCTCATCCAGAACAAACCCTGCACCGCAGACTCCGGCTCAGCCGCCTACAACAACCCCTCCAGCTGGAGGAACATGCCCGTGTTCAACATCCAACCGGGCTTCAGAGGCCGAGACCCCACTCACCTGTTCGCCAGAAGGTCCGTAGACAGCCAGGAGGAAGAAGATGGAGTTAAAGCCCATGAGTAGTTGACGCAGCTTGATATAAACACACAGCCAGCCCTGACTACGCATACATCAGTTCAGCCACCGACTGACTATAAAAGCAACTTATTATTATAATGCATATTTATTTTTATTAAGTTAATTTATGCAGGAGGACAAGAGGCCGCGGAGGTGAGGAGATGCTATCACGCTGGCCGTGGAGCTCATTTACTCCGTGTTGCTCATCTGTGCTGACTCTGGTTCTGTGTTAGAAATAAACAATGTGATGTGATGGCTTTCGGCTCCTGTCATGTTCTTGTATGAATCCGACTTCCTCTGGGTGGGCAGGGCTTCGGTAGAGTGACAGTGCTAAGCGTGAAGAAACATGAGGCGTTCTGGGTCAGTTTGAAACCTTTTATTGACACTGGAATGAGTTCAGGAAGGGCAACACAACAAAAAAATAGAACCTCAACTTAAAACAGAGGCCATTGAATAAACTAGAACAAAGCAGAGCTGCAAACCTGAACCTCAGCTGCCCGACAGTTCAGGAGGAATCGTTATTGATCTAAGATGACGCCGTTCAAAACCACAAAGCAACAAAGCGTGACACGCAACAGCCGGCCATTTTTATTTATACAGAATGTTTAAAACAACAGAAGCATGTCATGCAGTGCCATTAAAAAGTGTTTATGTTTATTCAGTATTCACATTTAAAGCTATACAGATTCATTCAAGTTGAAATGATTGGTGATACCGGTCCTGTATTTACTGTCTATAGGATCATTCTCATGTAAGACCCTGCAATTCACCTTCAAACAGCTTAGAAAGGCCCTGGAGGGATCTGATTGGCTGCAGGGCAGCCAATAGGAAAGTGGAGCAAGCCCAGAGAGCAGGATGGAAGCAGCACAGCTCACATTCAGATAAAATATGTAACATACGGTCAAATGCGGTGGTATTTTTACTTTTATTTAGTGCTCCTTCAGACTCCCAAAGACATCTCTGGTATTAGGAGGGAGCGGCAGCGGGATCAGGGTTTTCTGATCAAATGACAACGGCTCAGAGAAAACTGTGAAGCTGCTCCCAAATAGGAAATGACTCACAGAGATGTGGAGACCAGCAATCACAGACAGTCAGTGACGTTCAGCAAATTCAAGCACATACCAGATTAAAAAAAACAACAACTCTGCCAAAGCAAAGTGGGCGGGTCCCAAGAACTCAACTTCAGGGCGAACAATTCAAGCAACTACCAATGAGGGCACAGGATAGTGGTAACTGACACATGCTAGTGTCTAAAAACACACTAGAGGAAGCTTCGATGTGTACTTCCTGCTCCTGCTCAGTGTGTTCCCTCTGTGTTTACCTTGTCCACTCCTGAAATTTCCAGTATTCTCCGCTTGCTTTGGATTTTGGACTTTGTTTTGTCTGTTTCTGGATTTGTTCATGTGGATTTGACCTTTGTTGTGCTATATCTTCGTTCATGGCCCTTTGATGATACTGATCCTGCTCAAAAATGTAAAAGAATACCAGCTAAACATTTTAAAGTTACATTATTAGGTACTATTAAAGTACTGTGAATACTGTGAGTAATACTGCTTTAATATGATGTATTTTTACAGTGTCATAGTTGCCCCCACCTGCTGTTATTGAGGGAGCAACTGTAACAGTCATAGGTTTTGCATTAAAATTAATTTACAGTTTTGTCCCTATTAGTGAAAACACATAATGAGTGTATTTAATAGAGACCGCCTGGCAGATTGTGGTCACTGAGTAAACAGGGACTCCAGAGTAAATATGACCTTGTGTAGGCGTTTCATCTCCGTGTTTCTCTTACAGTAAATGGACGACCCTCGTCCCGCCCTCAGGGGGCATCTGTAATCACACCACCAGGGTTTTAACCATTACTAGAGCCGCTGGTTCAGGCTTAGACGTGCTACGGGACACTTCTGTCGAGGTTGGTGCTGAAATCCCAGGACGAACTAACGTGTCAGTCCTCTCTGTTTCCACTGACGGTGAGTCATCTGCTGCATGAATGACTACAGGTACCACTGCTGTGACCTTTGACCCCACCAGTGCTCAGTCAGGCTGTTTGCTTTTGCTCTGCTCCATCATTTAACTAAAAATAAAATACTAAAGGTACATGAAAGTGAAAACAAAGTGAAAGCTATAATAAATTTAAAAACAAATAAAGAAATACATGGTGAGTCCAGCTTCTCTAAATCATGCCATAAATGCCATTAATGTATTTCTGTGTTGTGCTGATAATGTTATGTTTCCTATATTCAATAAGGAATTAAACATATGTCACACAGAGGTGTGGCTTTCCGCTTTCATTAAACCAGGGTTATTATGTTCTAATATTTATTATTATTATTGTTATTATTTTATTTAGCTTCAAGTTTCCTTTTTATTTGAGCTCTGATGGAGTTTGTTTGATTGTCTGGTTATAATCACAGACAGTAAGTCTGTCAGATTTAAGACGTGCAGAACAACATAACAGTAACCCAAAGACTCCAGTGGAGATCCCAGCCACACAAACATCTGCACGAAGCCTCTCGGTAAGTTTACAGATGAAACACTGTCCAATAAAAATAAAAATAAATACAGTAAAAGCAAAAAGATCAGTTCATATCAGTGAGAGGTTAAACAAAAGGAGATGATTCAAAGGCCTCTGACCTTCAACAGCCAGCAAACTCTGATCCTGTTAACAAACACAGACTGAACAGCTGTTTGCACAGAGGGTGAGTGGAGCGCCCTCTGTTTTCATTGACGCTGCAGATGTGTTACAGTCACCTAAAGTCATCCTGTCTTCCTTCTCTCACCCCAACCGGTCGCAGCAGATGGCTTACCCTCCCTGAGCCTGCTTCTGCCGGAGGTTTCTTCCTGTTAAACAGGAGTTTTTCCTTCCCACTGTTGCCAAAGTGCTTGCTCATAGGGGGTCATATGATTGTTGGGTTTTTCTCTATTATTATAGGATATACTGTACATTATAAACTGCCTTGAGGCAGCTGCTGTTGTGCGCTATATAAATAAAATTGAATTGAATTGAATTGAATTGAAGACTCAGTGACATAATGGTGGTTGAGTTTGGTTTTGTTGTTGCTGCAGAGTGCTCAGAGTGTGGACGTCCCTGTAAGTTGATGCTTAGGACATGATGCGTTTCTGGTCCCTGCTGCTGCTGGTTCACTTCTCTCTGGCTCAGTCTGGTCTGGACTCAGAGAGCACAGACAAAGGTAAGAAGCGTCATGGGCGCTCTGTCTAAATGTGCTTTTGCTGACAAGCACTCTTCAAGAAAAATCAGCCCAGTGTTTGCCACCTACCATCGTTCACTCCCAAACACAAACATATTGACACAGGCAGGGCTGGACTGGGACAAAAAATCGGCCCGGGCATTTTGACTAGAGACCGGCCCCCCAGGTATTATAGGAAAAGCCATAAAGCCTTTGAATGAAAACAAACGCTGTTGTGACAGTGATGTACACTGTCTTGTTGGTTTAAGTATGATTTCTATACGTTGTACATCAGATAAAAAATTTGGTTGTAAGATTCAGATAATTATTTAATAAAAGCGAGACATTTTAAATGAGAATAAGAAAGAAAAGTATTTCTTTGTGCCCCCCTTTCCCTGTTAATGCTCTACCTGCCCCCCTGGCAAAACTTTGCCAGACCCGCCCCTTCACAGTAACCAGCTGTCAGCTACAAAGGATCCTGGTGTTATTTGTCTCTCAGAAACAGTTCATAACTTCCCTTCAACTCATTCATGTCATCTCATTCATACCTAAAAGGTAAACCTGTTTCTCCATCACCTGTTCAGCTCTGATGATTCAGTAAGGACATCTCCTGGTTTCATCTTCATGTTTCCCTCTCACCACATATCCAAACCGATATCATGACCAGCAGCTTTTACAGCTGTGGCTCCAGCAAACATCAGCTGATACTAGAAAGTAATATTAAATAAATTCTAACAACAGCTGATCAAGCTTAAACATGCTGCTGTTGTTTAGCTACATCCACTGGTTTCCTGTTTCTGGCTCAAAGTGGGCGATAAACAAACAAGAGAGACAATCAGCTGATCATTGATCAGTTTCATGATTGAAGTAGCAACAGAAGAAGGAGGGACAGAGAATGAGAGAAGAAGAGGCAGCTGTGCAGCAAAGACAGAATAACTCCAGCTTTGTGTCTTTTTTTTCATTCTAACTGAAGTATGGGACGAATCGCATTCCTTTCCCCCTCAATATGGATGTATTGTAATTGGTCCAGCCCAGAGTTGTTCATGACCAATTGGCTAATCCACCACCTTTTATTGTTTATACCATTACACAAACAAACAAACTAACATAAAAATGAAAAATCACCATCGGCCCACCGGGCAAATGCCCGGTATGCCCAAAGGCCAGTCCAGCTATGCGGTCAGCTGGTGGGTAACAGGCATCTCCGAAAACATTAGAGCACTTTTGCAAATATGTGATGTGTTGATAAATCGAGCAGATATTTGAAGTTTACACAGGACCATTCGCGCCTGAAAATATGTTAAAAGTTTATTTTGTGACCCAGAAAGAATAATATTTCAAACTCCGCCACTCTGTGTTCCTCCGCCACTGCCTCGTTTAAGTTTTGGACGAAATGGATTCTGGGATATTGCATTTCGTCATTTCGAGCTGATTGGAGACCAAAACAGCAAATCTGATTTTTTTTGCATCCAAGTCTGTGATTGGCTGGTTTTGTGGCACAAATATAACGGTGTACAGAAAGAGTTGAGCGGGCATGGGCAGAAATGTTGAGAGCGCAAGCAACACATTGTGAGCGAGCGCAAATGCAAAAACTGAGCGACAGGGGCTGCTATTGTGTGTGTGTGTGTGGATAATAGCAAACACTGAAATACATTTTTTGCACGCAGCAATGAATTTTGTTCACTCAAATATTTCTTAGCTCAAAATAAATTTCTCCTCAAAATGCAACACTTGCACCTGCAATTCTTCTTACATGCGCTCAGAATAGTGGCACAAAAATAACGCCATAGCCCACCAGAACTGATTCGTCTCAGCCACTGGCCACGTGGCCGCCCCCCCAGGACTCATTCATTCTGGACTCTATAATATTGTTTTCTTCAAAAATAAATCTTTTGAATTAAGGATTAATCGTGGATTTACTAATGTCAGATAGAACTAAATGCTAATTAATGCTCAATTTCAAAACTCAGTATAGACCCTGGTCAAGTGGAATCCTTACTGAGAAGGCAATCCTGTCTTTAAGTGATGACGTGACAAATCCTGCTTCCGGGTCTAAAGTAGTCTGCGTTTAATATGGCTTTTGTGTTGTTAACATGTTTAATGTTTTGTATTTTCTTCTATTTAATCTCAAAAAGCTCCTAAAAACAGTCAGTGATCACCAGAGGTGGCTCGAGTATATTGTACTCAAGTAAGAGTAGCATTACTTTAAAATATTATTACTCAAGTAAAAATGAAAAGTAGTCTTAAAAAAGATACTCAAGTAAGAGTAAAAAAGTACTTGGTGAAAAGACTACTCAAGTAGTGAGTAACTGTTTGAAATGTCCAATTTATTTTTTAAATAAATGCTATCAGACAAACAAAAATAAATAAATATACAAATTTTAGTATTTTAAAAAGGAATATATGTAAAAACATCAACAAATTAAGGCACAACAGTTTTTTACAACATAAAGCTTTTTTTTCACCAATATCTATGATATTATAATGATATTATTATATCGTTCAAACGTGAAAGGTAAATTGTTAGAACAATATACTTTTCACGCTATATCACGTTATAATGTGATATGCGTGAAAGTCACTTGGTCTGTCGATCTCTATTCTTCCCATTCCCAGGAGCTGTCTGGCAGAAACTGAGGAAGTCTTTTGCTTTCTTGGCCATGCAGCTCTTTTCAGCAAACTACCACTTTCCCTAACAGCCGCATTAGGGGTGGGCGGTATAAACGGTATTCGGTAGAAACGATATGAATTTGGCCAACGGTAGAGATTTTGACTATTCTGCTCTACCGCAATAGCGCATGTTGATGGTGTCATCAAGCTGCACCTGTTTTGGTCAAAGCATCACAGCGGCTGCAAGCAATATCATCTGCAAATTATGCCAGGCGACAGTAATAGTGAAGAGATGAAGCACGTTTTGGAATACGAGTAAAGCCAAAAACTGCGCAACCGTACTTTTGATTCATTAATGGTGAATTCTCTCACAGCTGCTCTATTCCTATGTTGCTGCAGTATACTAATGACTAACCTCGTATTGTGGATAGATTATCTCAGTTGTTCTCCTGACTGACGTTTAGTCCGTTTACAGCATCCTGCCATGCGATTGCATTTGTCCCTAACCATTGGGAACCCCCACTTTTATTGAGTGGGAAAAAGTTTGCTTCACTGTGTTTATATTATGCTAACATAGGTGTATTGCTAGCGATCACGTAGCACATCATTATATACCAGCTAGTCTAACTTCAGTAACCCTAAAAAAGTCACTGCTGTTTAGTTTTCTGTCTTCATTTATGTCGGGAGTGAAAGCAGAGCTGTGTGTTTTAATTTTTTCAAAAATCTCTCAGTCAGATCATGCTATATCATGTTTAAGTGGAAACTAGCGAGCTAACTTCCTGCTAACTTCTAACTCCGTTAAATTTAATAAATTCTGTTTTCATGGATGCCTGGATGTTAAACTTAATTGTTACACCTGGTAAAGCATTTTTATCAAAGATGAAAGAATTTAGACAGTTTTTAACTCTCAGTGATGCCACAATGATCGTTTGACTTTGGGACCTGAAGCGGATGGTTTTGGACCCAGATCACTCCGCGAGGCTCCTGACTATGGTAGCCGTGATGCTCAGACAATCCATCAAGTGGTGCAGCTTTGTAGCTTACCAAAGTGGTACTAAAACATTTTTTAACAGATTTTTAAGTGACATGTACCACATAAAATCGGTTCGAGGTCAGTAAGCACAACCAGAATTCATACATAAGGTGCATTATAAGATGCACTGTTGATTTTTGAGAAAATTAAAGGATTTTAAGTGCGCCTAATAGTGCGGAAAATACGGTATACAGAAGAAAAGAAGATATTGCTAAACATATTGTTACCGCACATGCTTCAAATTATACCGCAATATAGATTTTAGGTGAAATTGCCCAGCCCAAAGCCCCATCCACATGCACCTTCACTTTTTGGTTTAGTCTAGTTTTGAAAGATTATGCCAACTCTCATAACTAACTTTGTGTGAAACAAATGTTATTAAATGACCAACTTACCAGGTCCCAGATAACTGAGGAGGCAAACAGATGTTCTGTGGTTAATTGTTTATTGCTTGACTTGAGGCAGTGCTTGGGGATCAGAAAAGGGCTCCGAAGCTTGACTGAATGTCAAAAATGGGAAATCCTCCGAAGATAAATGTTCAAATACAGCTCTTGTTGATTCTTTGACTGTCCTGTCCCAGAACTGGGACCTGGTCTGGCACACTACTGGAAAGGCCTGATGTTTAATTAGTATTGGCTCAAAAGCTCTGACTTATCCAATATCAATACATCTTTCAACATTTTTCAGTGTCCTTCTCTGTTCTCTCTTCTCCTTCTCTGTTAATATTAATATATTGAGTAAATATTTGTTCTATGATTCAATGAAAGTATTGAATGAGGGACACAAAATGTTTAGAAGTTGTCAGATGACAAGCAAAGAATCTAAACTGGTAGTTAACCAGTTAATGGGACCACTGTTCGGATGGCTGGGGCAGCAGTCGTGTGGTGTTACGAGAAAAGGACCCAAAATGCAGGTACTGGCTGGGGTGCGAGTGAGTGTTTATTTAACGTGATAGCGAAGTACAAATACAGGAAATAAGGAACAGGGAGCTACTAAAACCTAGACTGGGAAAAACTAATAAACAAACCTGAAAACATAAGGACACAGGACGATACATGGAGATGACACGGAGGAAGCAAGGCAGAGAGACGCGGAGAAACACTGAATAACACAGACGAACCGACAAGGAACACAGGCAGGCACCCACTATAAATACACACAAGGTAATGCGGGAATGACACACCAGAGGGGAACACAGCTGAACCTAATTAGACACGACGAGACACAGACCTTCAAAGTAAAACAGGAAATTCACAAGCTGTTCTACAACACTAACTTAGGGGCACGAACAGAGCACAGACGGGAGAACATTAAAACACTAAACACAAGAACCAAACCCTAAGAACTAATACAAAATAAGAATTACCACAAAATCAGAAGAAACTAGAAAATAATAATAAACTCAAAATGCTGGGTCACCGACCCAGGACCATGCCATAGAGCAGGGGTGTCAAACTCAAATACACAGTGGGCCAAAATTCAAAACTGGAACAAAGTTGCGGGCTAACATTAATATTTATTGAAATATATTTATTCCTCCAGATATAAGAATGAATCTTTTCTTATGGGCTCAAACACGTTTTGCTGAAAAATTGAATATGGAACAAGCAAAGCTTAATACTAAACAATATATATATTAGCTGTATAATACCAGTAGGCCAGCTCTAATAGTAATTTGGTATGGCTTCGCAGGCCAAATGCAATAGTCTGCGGGCCAAATTTGGCCCGCGGGCCAGAGTTTGACACCTATGCCATAGAGTCTGATATGGTGTGTCACCCTGTTTCATAGAAATATATGCATTTCCCTGTTAACCTCTCAACATCCACCAAGTCATTCTCAAACTACCTAAGTTTATGGGTAGGGGTGGAGTTTGTCAGACACAAAATCAGTAACAGGCCAGAGTTAACTCAAACCCCACCTTTTAAAAACAGAATGTTGCACAATACAAAATCCACAAAGCAATGTGCAGAACAGGATTCAGAGTTTACAGGGAGGAACTAGGATAGCTTAACAGAAGCTGAGGCAAAGACTGAGGGCCGAGGACCCCTCTGAGTATACAGCAGGGCAACCGGGAGAAGTGAAAACACCTGGGGAACAAGAACAGCCCTAAACGTTACCAAACCCAGCAAGGACAAGAGCCAGGAACCATGGCGCAAATGGGAAAACCCATCAGAATTACCACTGTACCAAATGTAACACCTCAGGTTTTTGAGAGTTGTTAGCTCCAAGTGAACCCGGTGCATTTATTTACAGTGAAAAATGTAAAACTCAGTTCAAACCAGTCAGGGCAGCTGGAAGGTCTTATACACCTCCCTGCACTTAATCATTACTTTGTGGAGGCATGTAAGGATGACACGAGAGCTCATCACATTTTATATCAACTTTAATCTCAGCTTCACTCAACCCCAGTGACTTCACAAGGCGGCAAAACATCTCCTAGAATCCAAAACATCACTCCTCCCTCTTCCCTTCTCGCTGGGTATGAGTGGAATCCCCTGGTGGTTTGCCACAACTTATTATTAATCTCTGTCTCTCTTCCACAGCATATTTTTAGTTCTGTCTTCTCACCCCAACTGGTCGTAGCAGATGGCCACCCCTCCCTGAGCCTGTTTCTTCCTGTTAAAAGGGAGTTTTTCCTTCCCCTTATCACCAAGTGCTTGCTCACAGGAGGTCAGTTGATGGTTGAGGTTTTTCTGTATTATTGTACGGCCTTTACCTTACAATATAAAGCACCTTGAGGAGGGAGGGGTCTGCAAAATGCCGGATGGCTCTTGCCTAGGGCGCCTAGGACCCTGTTCTCGACCTGGAAGATGGTTTCTTTGGGGTGCAAATTTGTGCTCCTTAAGCATGTTGTGTGTCACAGAAGGCAGTTTTTTATGATCCTCGAAAACGCCGCTAATGAGCTAAACCTGTCTTTCAGTTTCAAAATAGATGGTTTTAATTACATGGTGTTTGCTTCATCAGAGAACATGAAATGTTTTGGTTGTGGTGAAAAAGGCATTTAATTCGACCCTGTTCAGAAAAACCTGGGGAATGTTGCACAGGCAGTGAGAAGCTGCACGCTAACCCTCAAGCAGATCCTCTTAGTTTCAGTCTTTGTGTTGGAAAGGTGCATACGCAGTATTAATCATGATGTTTTCCTTATGTTGTCTCAGATTCACTGCCACCGCAGTGGGTGAGGCCGAACAAGAGACACATCTACAGAGTTCCTGTCGGGAAGACGGTGAAGTTTCACTGCCGAGCGACAGGAAAGCCGCTTCCTGCCCTGCGATGGTACAAGAACGGAAAAGAGGTCAGGATGGACCAACGAGTCAAAGGCCTCTAGAAACAACTTCAGTTTGTAAAGCTTTACTTCACCCTTGCTGTATCTTTCTTTAATCTTGCAGATCAGAGACCACACATGGACTCTAATAAAGGAGTCAGTGTCTCCCTCTGATGAAGGGAACTACACCTGTGTGGTGCAGAATAGACACGGGACCCTCCAACACACCTATCAGCTGAATGTATTTGGTAAGATTATCTGCAGCATGTATACACGGCATACAGCATGCGTTATTGCAAAAACCAGATGGTTCCAGTACTTTGGACTGTGTGTGTCGACCATAACTCTGACCTTCGGTGGGTGTCCTGTCCCAGAACTTTTCACCTGGTCTGGCACACTACTGGAAAGGCCTGATGTTTAATTGGTATTGGCTCAAAAGCTCTGACTTATCCAATATCAATACATCTTTCAACATTTTTCAGTGTCAGTAAATTTATTTATCTTCAAACACTTCAAAAATCTATCACAATAAAATGTTTGAATTGAACAAGGTGGACACTGGGAATGTCTCAGTAATAATGGAAGGTGTCTAGTGGCAAAGAGTTCTTCACTGTAAACTGATGAGCTTTACCACATGGTGCCTCCTTACCAGTGATGGCTCCACAGTGGGTACAGCCAGAAATGAAAAAGCTCTATGCTGCGTTTGTCTCCAACACGATAAAAATGCAATGCAAAGCAACAGGAGACCCGGTTCCCGCAATAGAATGGTACAAGAACGGGAAACTGTTAAGGAGGGATCACAGAATCGGAGGCTTTCAGGTGTGTTTCTGGCTGTAAAGTGGAAATTTTAGAGGCACGACCAGATTTTAAGCTTTATTTTATTTTCTGTCTTTACCTGTGCTCAATCGTTCAGATCAGAGAACACACAGGGACTCTAATAATGACGTCATTGGTTCCCTCAGATAAAGGGAACTACTTGTTATTTTTCTTCAGTGTCCTTCCATGAATGGGTAACAGTATTCATGTCACCCATGACATGAATACTGTTACCCATTCATACTGATTGTGAATGGTACTGTGACCGATAGAACCAGAACACTCAAAAGTTCATTATTAACATTTTGCTCACAAACTGTTTCACTGCTAAATGTAAAAAGCCATTCTCTGGAAAAACACGATGGTTCGTGGATGACTACAGTTAGAAAATCAATCCGCAGGTACGTCCTCCAGGTGTTACTGGTGACATGCTGTTCTCCTCTCTGTGGATATCTAACTCATTCGTAAAGATTACCCCTGTTTTCATCTCCAACCCACCTGTTTCAGAGCGTCCTAGCAGGCCCATCCTGCAGGAAGGGCTGCCGGCCGACCAGACGGCAGCTGTTGGCAGCGACGTGGAGTTTGTGTGCCACGTTTTCAGCGACATACATACTCACATTCAGTGGCTCAAAAACATCATCATCAACAGCAGCAGTGTGGGACCGGACGGGCTGCCCTATGTTCGTGTTCTTAAAGTACGTACCAACACCACCAAATTCAGCTTTAGACCAGTTTTAGTAATTTTCTTTTGTTAGCTTTATTTTGCTGTGTGACACTCTTTACATCTATAATGAAGGAGGATAAATCTGATCTCCGTCAGAGCCCTTAGAATATGTTTAGTGAAATAAGCAGATCTTGGCTTAATTGGCTAAGTGATGAGGGTGAATTTGGTAGTACACACCTCCCCAATTAGAAGGAATACACTTTGTATCCCGGTGGTTTTCCCAGTGCTGGGAATAAGAGTTCTCTACTGGCACATAACTTCAGATCCACATTAGGCCATGTTTCCCTCAGAAAGGAAAAGGAGAAGGGGAGGGCATGTTTGTTGACGGCGAAGGAGAAGGAAAGTCATTTCAAATTGAGGGACTGTGACTGGTAAAGGGAGAGAGCTGCCCATGTGATGGCGTGAAGGAAGGTAGATATATTGCGTGTGCATGTCATAATAAAGCTGCTGTGGCAGAATATACATCAGAAGTCCCCAAAATTTGCAATTTGTCTTCATATCTTTGTTTTTCCTATATGAATAGATTATCCTGGTAGTCTTGGCTCGAGACAGGTGAAAACCCCCCACAACACTTCAGTCCTGCAGTAATACCAACTGTCCACTATTGGCTGACACGATGGAGTAACGAGTCAGTCATGTGACCAAAAACTATCAATCAGATGTGCAAATGTTTGTGCAGTTATTAACAAAAAACAATAAACAAACATAAAACCAAACAAATATGAAAATATATCATTATGAATATGAGCAGCTTAAAAACAGAAGAAAACCCTGAGATACATTCCAAAGAAATACAGTTAAATTTGCTAAACATCATGACATAATACAAAGGCGCTTGGCACCCACTGACTAGTTTTAGTCCGCAGCATTCTTAAAACCGCCTGCTCCAGTAAGGAGCTGCATTGGGATCCCTTTCCCAGCACAAGACTCTGATCCAGGAGGTTGGTCTAACAGAGGAGGTTGCTAAAATAGTGTGAGATGAAGGCACATAATCTGCTGCTCCCAAAGGAACAGATCAAGAAAAAAGAAGACTTTCACTCAGGTGTGTCAACCTCTCATTATTTCCAGCCTCTGAAAACTGTGTGAACAGAAATGGGTAAAGTTGGGGTTTTTTTTAAAAGACATTTACAATAACAACATATGGGAACATCACTTTTTGAATCATTGTTCTAACAGCTTACTGCCATTCAGGAAACAATGTTCTGCTGGGAAAGCTGTTGAATTATGGACGAAAGCTGAGTTTGCTGATTAGACGTCCGATTCATCAGTCCAGTCTCAGCAACAGGAAATCTAACTGAACTGGAAATAAAGCTGAACCAAATCTTTATGCTTCAATTTATGATTTTGTGTTTTTAAATCCTTATATTTTCTCAGATTTGTGACAGGTATAAAGTACCCCCACACACAGTGTGACACGTTAACAGGTGTTTTATTTCCAGCTGTTTCTGACATGCTTGCATGGCTTCAAACCACACAGCTCAGACAGGTGATGAAGAACAGCTGTGTGGGTAAGCCTCCCCTGACACCACACTCTGAACCCACTTCTCCACCCCCCTGAGATCACTCTGATTTTTCAGAGTGATCTTAGTCTTCTGCACTAGACTGTTGAAGTGGTAAAATTAAAGTTTGCATCCATGAACTGAATTCACTGACTTTGTGAGAGATTTAAGTTTGACTTTTGGTTTCAGTTTGCTGATGGTGAGGAATTTAACTCAGCTCTGACCTTTGGGGGACACTGATGAAGGATGACACAGATTTTTGTGTGTTTCTCTCTCAGAGTGATCGTTTGAACACCACAGACAAAGAAATTGAGGTGTTGACTCTGAGGAACATAACTCTGGATGATGCTGGAGAGTACACCTGTCTGGCTGGAAGCTCTGTTGGGTTTTCCTACAGATCTGCATGGCTCACTGTCTATGAAGGTACATGAAGATCTGTACAGGATAGAATACAGACATATGATCTCAGATCTCTCCTTCTCTGTTAATATTAATATATTGAGTAAATATTTGTTCTATGATTCAATGAAAGTATTGAATGAGGGACACAAAATGTTTAGAAGTTGTCAGATGACAAGCAAAGAATCTAAACTGGTAGTTAACCAGTTAATGGGACCACTGTTCGGGTTTGCTCTGGCTTACATGGGTTTTTGGAGACAAGGTCAATTAGTTCATAAACAGTAAAAACATTGAGTGTCATGGCTGGGGCAGCAGTCGTGTGGTGTTACGAGAAAAGGACCCAAAATGCAGGTACTGGCTGGGGTGCGAGTGAGTGTTTATTTAACGTGATAGCGAAGTACAAATACAGGAAATAAGGAACAGGGAGCTACTAAAACCTAGACTGGGAAAAATTAATAAACAAACCTGAAAACATAAGGACACAGGACGATACATGGAGATGACACGGAGGAAGCAAGGCAGAGAGACGCGGAGAAACACTGAATAACACAGACGAACCGACAAGGAACACAGGCAGGCACCCACTATAAATACACACAAGGTAATGCGGGAATGACACACCAGAGGGGAACACAGCTGAACCTAATTAGACACGACGAGACACAGACCTTCAAAGTAAAACAGGAAATTCACAAGCTGTTCTACAACACTAACTTAGGGGCACGAACAGAGCACAGACGGGAGAACATTAAAACACTAAACACAAGAACCAAACCCTAAGAACTAATACAAAATAAGAATTACCACAAAATCAGAAGAAACTAGAAAATAATAATAAACTCAAAATGCTGGGTCACCGACCCAGGACCATGCCATAGAGCAGGGGTGTCAAACTCAAATACACAGTGGGCCAAAATTCAAAACTGGAACAAAGTTGCGGGCTAACGTTAATATTTATTGAAATATATTTATTCCTCCAGATATAAGAATGAATCTTTTCTTATGGGCTCAAACACGTTTTGCTGAAAAATTGAATATGGAACAAGCAAAGCTTAATACTAAACAATATATATATTAGCTGTATAATACCAGTAGGCCAGCTCTAATAGTAATTTGGTATGGCTTCGCAGGCCAAATGCAATAGTCTGCGGGCCAAATTTGGCCCGCGGGCCAGAGTTTGACACCTAAGCCATAGAGTCTGATATGGTGTGTCACCCTATTTCATAGAAATATATGCATTTCCCTGTTAACCTCTCAACATCCACCAAGTCATTCTCAAACTACCTAAGTTTATGGGTAGGGGTGGAGTTTGTCAGACACAAAATCAGTAACAGGCCAGAGTTAACTCAAACCCCACCTTTTAAAAACAGAATGTTGCACAATACAAAATCTACAAAGCAATGTGCAGAACAGGATTCAGAGTTTACAGGGAGGAACTAGGATAGCTTAACAGAAGCTGAGGCAAAGACTGAGGGCCGAGGACCCCTCTGAGTATACAGCAGGGCAACCGGGAGAAGTGAAAACACCTGGGGAACAAGAACAGCCCTAAACGTTACCAAACCCAGCAAGGACAAGAGCCAGGAACCATGGCGCAAATGGGAAAACCCATCAGAATTACCACTGTACCAAATGTAACACCTCAGGTTTTTGAGAGTTGTTAGCTCCAAGTGAACCCGGTGCATTTATTTACAGTGAAAAATGTAAAACTCAGTTCAAACCATTCAGGGCAGCTGGAAGGTCTTATACACCTCCCTGCACTTAATCATTACTTTGTGGAGGCATGTAAGGATGACACGAGAGCTCATCACATTTTATATCAACTTTAATCTCAGCTTCACTCAACCCCAGTGACTTCACAAGGCGGCAAAACATCTCCTAGAATCCAAAACATCACTCCTCCCTCTTCCCTTCTCGCTGGGTATGAGTGGAATCCCCTGGTGGTTTGCCACAACTTATTATTAATCTCTGTCTCTCTTCCACAGCATATTTTTAGTTCTGTCTTCTCACCCCAACTGGTCGTAGCAGATGGCCACCCCTCCCTGAGCCTGTTTCTTCCTGTTAAAAGGGAGTTTTTCCTTCCCCTTATCACCAAGTGCTTGCTCACAGGAGGTCAGTTGATGGTTGAGGTTTTTCTGTATTATTGTACGGCCTTTACCTTACAATATAAGGGAGGGGTCTGCAAAATGCCGGATGGCTCTTGCCTAGGGCGCCTAGGACCCTGTTCTCGACCTGGAAGATGGTTTCTTTGGGGTGCAAATTTGTGCTCCTTAAGCATGTTGTGTGTCACAGAAGGCAGTTTTTTATGATCCTCGAAAACGCCGCTAATGAGCTAAACCTGTCTTTCAGTTTCAAAATAGATGGTTTTAATTACATGGTGTTTGCTTCATCAGAGAACATGAAATGTTTTGGTTGTGGTGAAAAAGGCATTTAATTCGACCCTGTTCAGAAAAACCTGGGGAATGTTGCACAGGCAGTGAGAAGCTGCACGCTAACCCTCAAGCTGATCCTCTTAGTTTCAGTCTTTGTGTTGGAAAGGTGCATACGCAGTATTAATCATGATGTTTTCCTTGTGTTGTCTCAGATTCACTGCCACCGCAGTGGGTGAGGCCGGACAAGAGACACATCTACAGAGTTCCTGTCGGGAAGACGGTGAAGTTTCACTGCCAAGCGACAGGAAAGCCACTTCCTGCCCTGCGATGGTACAAGAACGGAAAAGAGGTCAGGATGGACCAACGAGTCAAAGGCCTCTAGAAACAACTTCAGTTTGTAAAGCTTTACTTCACCCTTTCTGTATCTTTCTTTAATCTTGCAGATCAGAGACCACACATGGACTCTAATAAAGGAGTCAGTGTCTCCCTCTGATGAAGGGAACTACACCTGTGTGGTGCAGAATAGACACGGGACCCTCCAACACACCTATCAGCTGAATGTAATTGGTAAGATTATCTGCAGCATGTATACACGGCATACAGCATGCGTTATTGCAAAAACCAGATGGTTCCAGTACTTTGGACTGTGTGTGTCGACCATAACTCTGACCTTCGGTGGGTGTGTCCGAACTTTTCACTGGTCCTGTACAACCGCCCACAGCAACAAGGAGGTTGCATGACTGATGGAGGCGGTTCGGCCTTAACAAGTAAAAATAAAATTACAGCACTTTGAGAAGTATAAGAGTGGAAATGCTGGAGTGAATAAAGTGCTGATTTGCTGTAGGGGTGTCCCAAGGGTATTCTTTGTTTAAACCGCATTAAAGCTCACTGAACAAAGTCAACAACAATATATCAAATACACCTAACATTAAAATGTGACCATGTGAAAGAAACACAGAACTCCCTCCAAATCTGAGATTGCAAATATAACCACATAAAAACTCAATATCACTAAACTATGGCACAGTGAGCTTTAGTAATAACATTAATGCATTTTCTAAGTACTTACTAAGTGGACAAACATAACGTCAGTAAACTACAAAACGTACAGAGTTTCATAAAGACTTTATCCAGACTGAACATCCTCATGTTGCAGGCAAACAGAATGGCTATCTGTCTCCTCCTGCTCTCTGTGGACATTAGTCGTTTGTATGATCTTGCATCATGCTAACCTTAAACCTTGTTTTGTTACAGAGCGTTCTCCTCAAAAGCCAGATCTGCATACTGGGCTGCAGGGTAACCGGATCGCTGTTGTTGGTAGTGATGTGGAGTTTGTGTGCGCAGTGATCGGTGACCCACAGCCTTACATACGGTGGTTCAAAAACATCGTGATCAATGGCAGCAAAGAAGACATAGACATATTTCCCTTTTTTCGTCCTCCCAAAGTACGTACACCACAATCAGGCAGCACTACAGGCTTATGTTAGTATTATTTTATGTCTCCAAAGTTTTTTGAAGCTAGATTAATGTTATTCTGGTCCATGGTGGGGTAAGGGTTAACGTCATCAAACCGTGATCTTTTCCTAAACCCAAGCTTGTAGTTTTTGTGCATGAGTGTAACAGGGAGAAAAAATGAATGGGAATGAAGGTCACAGACTGCAGCTCCAGCTTCAAAGATGCACATTTTCTGTCATCACATCTGCAACCACTCGAGTGAAGACTGGAGCTGAGCTGTCCTCTGCTTTGTGGCTGGGGAGGGTACCGGGCAGGCCTGACACATTCAAACATATAAAAAAAATACCATTTATAGGCAACGGTCAGGAAGTTCAACAGCTGCAACTTCCAGAATTAGAATGGTATTTCGAGGATGGGACACTGAGCCCAAATAGGACAATTTCTATTAAATTGTCCTATTTGGGCTTAAACCTCTCTATTAAAGAGGTGTCTTATTGGAGCTGCAACATCAACCCTCAAACCACCTGGTGGACACCAGAGATGCAGTAGAAGGAGTCCTATCAAATTTTAGTTAGCTTGCGAGCCTCTGGAGGCAGCTGACATGTATGGGAGGGTAGAGTATAGCTTTGGGTGTCACTAAAACAAAAACTCACATGTTGGTGAAGCCATGAAGCAGGACATTTAGTCGCTCTCAAACCATCTAAAGATCAGCTGCTGACCTTGTGGTGTCCTCCACCTTTTCTGTGGAGGAAGGTGAGGGTGACAAATCACCTATTAGCAGTCAGATGCTATGCTGGTGTACTGGCAAAGACTCCACCTGTTTGCTCAAATTCAGATTCATCGGGAAGGCAGGGATGAGAATCAGCACCTCCAAATTTGACGAAACAGTTTTTATCTAGAAGATGTTGGATTGCCCACTCTGGTTAGTTTCCTTCCAAACCAGAGTAAAGTGAAGTAGGGCATTCATAGAGGGCTTGGTGGAATGTCTGCTGTGCTGGGTGAAGGTAAAGCCGTCGATTTACTTGTTAATCTATATTTTTACCATGATCTGTGATGATGAGCTGTGGCATTGGACCAAAGGCATAAGAGTGCAGACAAATGTGGTGGAAAAGAACTCCCTCTGAAGGATGTCTCGGCTCAGGAGGGTTCCAGAGACGATGGATGGGCAGAAGTTAAGACTTGTATAATGTGTTACAGTTTACTGCGCTCTTACCTGCATATCACCACGATATGCCACTAAACCATGGGATTACTTTTCCTTTCCCACACATGGACCGAGTCTAGTCCCGTACTAAAAGAAAAGTAAACTAACTGGCATAAACTGGCCTTTAGTGTCACACTCTTAAAGTTCTCTCAGACTCTTGACCCAGTGTTTAGAGCTGTATTGACCAGCTTTGATTGGAACTTTTTGAGTGAAACATGTTTGGGTGATATCCATGTCCGTCTCCCTCACAGGTTGAGGATCTGAATACGATGGATTATGAGGTAGAATTGCTGCTGACTCTGAGAAACGTAACTCTGGCTGATGCTGGAGAGTACACCTGCCTGGCAAGCAACTCTGAAGGAGTCTCTCGTCACACTGTATGGCTCATAGTGATCGATGGTATGTGACCTCATCTCTCTCTGTTCACCTGTTCATGTCCACCTGGTCTCTGGTGAGCTGCTTCTGGGTAGGATTATGGTTAGGGTTTCATGTTAACCACATGCTGGTTACCTTCCAAATCAAGTCATTTTGATGCTGTAGTTCGTCTATTATAAAATAAACGGGCAGACAGGAAGCTAACCCTGGAGATGTTAAATGCTTATTATTTGTGTTGTAATTTGGTAATGGCGTAAAACAAAGGCCTAATTTTTAGAAAATACAAGATATTAAATAAGGACTGTTAGTTTATTATGAGTTAATTTTACAGACTACCCAAACTAATTACCAATTAGAAAGAAATAACCAATCATTGGTAGCTACATCACATCAACATTGCTAGTGGATGCCTGTATAATAGAGGGTGTGCAACGATTATTTCCCAGAGGGCGATTCTGTTTAACTGATGTTTGGATTGGGGTGGGATCAGTCCTGACTCTAAACACTGATCTGTGGGCCGACCTGTTCAGTGTTTAGCAAACACTGCGTTAAGGATAAGGGAAAAGCACTGCTGACGCTTTCCCCTATGGTTTCATGATGGTTGGGAACCTTTTGTTACATTTTAATGGAGGTGGTAATTCCCCCCAAAATGGCATTTCTCTTTACCGAGCTTATCATACCTTACACAGAGAGCGTCATCTCTCAGAGGAGGGAGCCCTCAGCTGTGAGATTTCTGTGAAGCGAGCAGATCTGGTTTTAAATGCTTTTCTCCTCGCTTCACTCTGCAGAAGCATTGCTGCGGTTCCTCCAGGAGTCTTCTCCAGTCCACTGCTCTTCAGCCCACACATGTCAGCACTGGACCTAGTTTATGTCAGTGGTCCTCAAGTTCTGTTAAAAAGTAATCTCAGCACAGTCATCCATGTGAGCCCAAAATTCAGACAGTTGCAGTCATTGCTGCAGTTTTCAGACTTCACCTGAGCGTTGAAGCCTCCTGCTGTCTCATGTGTAGCTGCTGGTGGATGGATGGAGGTTTGTGCTTCGCTGATCTGGATTCTGCAGCTCTTCTCTGACTACATTTGACCTCTTTCACATTGGCTCCTTTATGTGTAATGACATGTGTTATAAGAATAAATCTTTCATTTGATGCTTTTTTTACTGTGCATCGTGTTTTTTTAAAATCACCCTCACAGATTACTAAAGGAAACTCATAAACACTGAATGATCCTCTCATTGATTACCACTTTACTGACAGCATTTATACCAGTAATCAATAATCAATAATTACCTAATAACCCACATTCGTCCAAAGTCTCATTCTCAGGACTCTTTAAAATGTAAAGAGAACATTAGAGATCTGATATCGATCTGCAGCAGATCCTACCGATAGGTAGCTAAAGAACAGCACATTCATCAACTTCTGATCACAGATATTATTGATTATTGGAGGAAACTGCTTCACTGCAGTGATTGATTCCCTGCTGCTTCTGTTGGACTTCTTAGAGAAGCATGACTGTAAGTGCGCTTGTTCCTGTGGGGAGGCAGGTCCTTTGATTCTGTGGTGTTTTTGTGGTTGTTTACGTGAAGTTTATAATTTAGCTCATATGTTACATTTAACATCTGCAAGGAAACACAAGCTGTGAAGCCAGTAAAATCCCCAAAATGTCATGCTAAATACTTATTTTGTCAAATCTTATAGTGAGAAATACTTCTCTCAATAGGTTATATTGAGGTTACATTGACACCTTCTGGTTTAAATTGGTATTACAGCAGTGTCCAGCCTAATGTATGTTGTTGTGTCTGCAGTTGTTTCTTCATTAATTTCCTTAGGGATTATTACACTATTCTGATTCTGATTAATTAAGAGCTTATTGTAAGGACCTTTAAACAACATGATCACTTCACTACTTCTAATGACTGAGCTTGTTTACATGAACAACCTAGTTTCATGTTATAAATTCAATAAAATGGTAATATGGATTTGGATTATCAATCACTTTTTTTATTTTGTTTTTGATCGAAGTCCCCTTTTTGGGAGTGCTTGGGCCTTTCAGGGCTGAGGTATCAGTTCAGTGTGGGGCTTTACTGTGGTGATCATTCACCAAAAGCGGTCCTTCTACAGCGTGAACAGTGTGGTCATGTCATTCAGGCTGATTTGTTCTGTAAAAACTGAAATTAGTAAGATGGATATCAAAGCTGTACTTTGTGGCCTGCTAAGCCCACAGGGCTGGTGCCGATCACATCTTCATCTGTTGAAGATACAGTTAAACTCTGAATCACAGAGAATGTTTTGCTCTTTATGGTTTATGGTGTCCTTCATCACTGTTTCCCAGTGAAATGTTGGTTTTCCTGATTTTTCTGACACCACATGAAAGCACCTTCGTTCACAGGTAACCCAGAGTCACATCCACACTCCTGCAGGTGTAATGTGAGCAACCCTCAGCCATCTGTCACTGAAGGTAACGATGGGTCTTCAGCTCACTAGTCTGGATGATTAGCCTCCATCAGGCTTTTCCTGGAACCAGAAACACAGCGCTACCGAAGTTTCTGCCTCTGCACAAGTGAAACGAGAGGGTTAGACCCCAAGAGAACAGGTGAGGTGAATGAAGTTTAAGGTCAGAGTTTTACTCTGTTATATTTAACGTTGCAAGGTCAGATCAATGATACAGAACATGAAGAACAAACTGAGGCATGATTAGAGGATCTAATGTTGCCTTTACTAAAGCAAACCCTACACCACCTTCATCTTAGCCCAGTATTTGTAACCTCACCATCATTGACACACTTACACACACCTGAGATAAGCTCTTTAAGCATGACCATGACCATCTCATCTGATCAAAGAAAAGGATCACTTTCATAAGTTCACCACCTCTTTTCATCTTCATACACAAACTGAATCCACAGACTGTACAGGTGTATCACACACACATAAATACCTGCTAATCAGTGTGACATCCAATCAAAATCCTCAGATGTTACTCAGCAAACCTGGAGTTCCGCCTTCTTGGACAGTCTGTTAGTACAGTAACCTCACAGCAGCCATATTATCGATCAGATGATGTCATTAAAAATGCTCCAACAGCACAAACACGGTCCAGTGGTCCAGTTCAGGTGAAGTTAGCAGACAGCTAGCAGCTACAGCCGGCTGTGTCACCATCCACCCATCAGTCAAAAAGGCCACGCCCCTAACAATGCAAACTCCTCATGAAGAGGAAATTATTTAAAAATGATCAACAGAGACCAAGCAGTTTGTGTATTGTAAAAGTGTAAATGTGTAAACTTGTTAATTTGTACTGTAAAGGTTTAACATGGGAGTGTATGGAAACCACTCAGTGCTGCCTCTGCTGGACACCAGAGGAAGTGCAAGAAGATTGCAATAACTGTTTATGAATTACAGATAACTTTAGTCCCACAAAAATAAAATAGACCTGTTGAAATGAGATTTCCTCTTACTTTTTTTACCTGCTGATCAGTTATGCTAAGCTAAGCTAAGCTGAGCACAAATGTGAATAACTAAATCTGAAATGTTCCCTGTGCTGCAATCATCACATCTTGCCAGCAGAGCTCCCTCTGGAGAGGATTTAGACATTCATGGAAGCCTGAGGGGAAACTGATGGTATTAGCGCAGGAAACAGGAAAGACAGGCTGAAGCAGACAGACACGCACCTGAAACACCATCATGTTTCCTCTCTGTGGGAGCAAAACGCCATGTTTGTGTGAGCCATGATGAAGACTCTCTCTCATCAATGGGGCCTCCACTTCTGAGGCCGTCCTTCTGCGCCACACCATCTCAAACCCAATATCATTCAAATATATATTTAGACAGAACTTTATAAGAAACCATTTATGAACGAGCTTGCAACCGATCCGCTCGTCTGCACCAGGATGATGTGATCAAATTTATTACAGCTCAAACTAAAGCTGACCTTAGTTATTATGACGAAAAACAAAGACTAGAAAAAAAATCAATCATCAGAGACATTTTCTAATGTCCGTGCTTCCTTAGACTCATCGTTTCACTTTCTGAAGAAACAAACAGCTGCTCATGAAGTTATTCTAAAGAATAACTCACATTTAATCCACAAAGCATTAAAAACTCTGGTATTTTAATATGTTAATCAGTTATTTTACAGATCTAAGAAAGAAAATCCATAAACGAGGCATTCAGGAGCATCAGGGAGATTTGAGTTTTACACATTTATACATTTATACAGACTCTCGCTCCCACCTTGACCCTTTCATGTCCCGTTTCTCAGATGAGACAAACTTTATGTACAATATTCACACTGAGGACGTCTCGTCAGTCCGTGCTGTTTCCTGATCTCAGCTCAGTCCAGCTGTTCTTCACATCAGGCCGCAGCCAAGCAGCTCGTCCCAGGGCTGCCGCCACTACTGCTGTGCAGGAAATGGGAGGAAGATGATTCAGGAAGGAGACTGGCTCCCGGGAGGATTATGTGGAGATGGAGGAGTAAGCTGAAGAGGCGCTGACCGGGGAGTACTGGACCGGAGTGTACTGGATCAGAGGGACGGCCAGGTCCAGGTACTCCTGCAGAGGCAGAATCACATGTTAGAACAGGAATTGGAAGCTCTGGAGACTTTAGCTCTGTCACATGACACCAAAACTCGCTTCTAACTTTTCTTTGCTCAACGTCACATCAATGCTCTCTCGCCAAGAGACCCATGCCGCTTCAAATAAATGAATACAATCATGACCCCACGTTTTTGAAAGGTCAAAGCAAAGCTGAAGTTCCTCTGACGTCCAGCAGAGGCTTCAGCACTGAGGCAGTCACACAGCTCTGCGTTAGCCAACTGCAACTAAGATGAGAGAAAACCAACACAGACTGTGGTATAAATTTCACAGCAGCTCACAGATAACTTTAAATTTACAGAAATAATAAAATAACTGTCTCAGTCTTCCTGATGGTTAGCGAGTGCTCCACCCATCAGTTAAATGTTTAAAGAGGAACGAGAGGGACCAACTGAAGAGAAACAGCTGAAGTGGAGGATATTTGCAGGTTTTACTCCTTAACAAAGAAACGACAAGTCACCTGGTTGGCCATGATGGAGACAGTTCGATCCAAATCCTCGACCAGCTGCTGGAAGGTCGGCCTGCGGGACGGGACGGCATGCCAGCAGTCCCGCATCATCAGATACCTGAGACCATGCAACACACGCTTTACTGCGCAGGTCGGATCAACACATCAATGAACACAATACCAAATAAAACAAAATATCCTCTTTTGATCACAGATGTTTGCAGCTGTGTCTCTGACTTTGCGTTTCCTTATTTACATGCAGTCACGCGCGACTACACAAGCGACCTTCAGATTTGGCAGAAGGTTTGTTAGCTGCAGCTGTCTGGAGATACTTGTTTGACTAATTTCAAGTGAATTTAGAGCATAAAAGTCGTAAATGTTGGATTTTTAAAGTCGGCTCATCCTCCAGGTCTCATGTTTTCAGATATTGGCATTTAATGAAGCTGTCTCTTCTGCTGAGTTTTCCAGGAATGACCGGCTCCTCTGCTTAAGTGTCAGACTGAAGCGTTTGATGTGATGATGTACTCACAGCTCCTGAGGGCACGCCGATGGTTTCTCCATGCGGTGTCCCTCCTTCAGCAGCTTGAAGAGCTCCTCGACAGGGACGCCGGGGTACGGAGACCCCCCGAGGGTGAAGATCTCCCACAGCAGGACCCCGAATGACCAGCTGTGAACACAGAGGTAAACGAGCAGCTCTGTAATTTGCTTCCAACTGTCACATGAAAATAACTCGTAAAAATCCTCATTTATTAATAATTGAAATATTAAATAGCTAACTATTTCTCTATATCACTATTTCTATCTCTCTGCTTCAGCTGAAGACAACATCTGAACCATCAAACATGTAAACATTAACCCATGATCTTTAGCGCCAGCGTCTAATTTCACACTCCATAGATCGGAGCTGTCAAACAGCTACTTGCTGCTTTAACGTCACCTTCTGCTGGGGTGGAGTAGGAACAGGGTGGAGGTCCACTCCAGGCTGGGATGAGTTTCACGAGTCGGAGGAGAGCAGAGCGGGTTATTGACAGACATTTGTGTCGGGCTTTGAGGGCGAAGTTGCAGATTTACAGCTCGTTCTACGTTCCTGCCCTCACCCGTGAGCACGAGCGTGGGAATGAGCTTCCAGAGGGGCTTCAGGGACGGGAGTTCAGGAGGAGCTCAGAGCAGATTTGCTCCTCCACATAAAAAGGAGGCAGGTTCAGCATCTGAACAGGACGCCTCATCATGATGAGTTTTAGGTCTAATCGGAGGAGACCCCAGTGCAGACTCAGGACACGCCGGGCTGTAGGGGCGGGCGGACTGATCAAGTATCGACAGTATCGGTGGCAACACAGGTATTGGCATCAGATCAGTGCTTAAGTTTGTTCAGTGTTGTACCCATTCATCAGACAACAGGTGTGTCTGCAGCCACCGCTTCTCTCTGCCCGCTCCTCCCTGCTCTGCTGTGATTCGTCGCCCTGCGGTCACATGAGCAGCACTGAGCAGAGCTGTGCAGGCTGCAGTGCGTGTAGAGCTACTTCACAGCTGTACGTGAAAACACTGCAAACACAATGCTGCTGGAAGGAAACCCCTCACACACACCCGGCACAAAGGTCAGAGGTCACAGTACTTCAGACAGACTAGTGGCACCCTGTGAAGCTCTAGTGAACTCCATGACCAACAGAGTTAAGGCAGTGTTGGAAAATAATGATAGGTACACAAAATATTGACACTTTGGCCCCAGTTTGGACATTTTCACCTAGGGCTGTACTCACTTTTGTTACTAGCGGTTTAGACATTAATGGCTGTGTGTTGAGTTATTTTGAGATTACAGCAAATTTACACCGTTATACAAGCTGCACAATAACTACTTTACATTGTGTCATATCTTTAATGTTGAAAAGATACAATAAAATATTTCAATAAATTTAAGGGGTGTACTCACTTTTGTGAGATACTGTAGCTGTTACTGTAGCAGCATATTTTCAGCTCACTGAAGTGTGTTAAATCATTTTATAAATAATTATATACATACACCCCAAACATGAGCTATGAAACACGTCTGTGCTGACTGTCTGCTTTGTTTCCAGCCTTCAGCACAATTAAACTACAGATGCTGAGATAGACACCTCTACATTCAGCTCAGTTTCAAAATAAAAGCCAGAAGGTCTGTTTTACTGTGTTAACTTCTTATTTTGAAAGTAAAAGTCACAGTGATTTAATGATCTTTTTTCAAACTGATGATGGTTTGTCATAAATCAGTACGCACCGCACTTCTCGACATCAGCTGCCTCTATAAGTTAAATATATCGGCATCAGTAATATTAGCCCTGTATTTACTTTGTATCACATAGCACTACTGGGGAGGAGGAGGAAGACAGAGCGGGGTCTAGGCATCTCTGCTGAGACTGCTTCTCCCTACCAGCGTAAATTATTTTAAAAACACACATTAAACATGATGTGATGAGCTCAAAAAACAGGAAGCCGTAAAATGCTGTAAAATCACAGGAAGAGGAAGTCTAATTGGCAAACCTTCTGGAGGAAACCTGGTCTTGTTAGGAGAGATGGCATCCATCCCACTTTGGATGGAGCAGCTCTCATTTCTAGAAATATGGACAAATTTATTAAACCCCTCAAAACATGACTATCCAGAGTTGGGACCAGGAAGCAGAGTTGCAGTCTTACACGCCTCTCTGCAGCTTCTCTCCTCCTGCTACCCCCCCAAAAACCCATCTCCATAGAGACTGTGTCTGCTTCCAAAAAGACAAAAAACAAACTAAAAACCAGCAACAAACAACTTAAACATTTACAAAGAAAGAACAATACAGTATCCACATCTGAACCAAAGAGTAAAACAGTGAAATGTGGATTATTAAATATTAGGTCTCTCTCCTCCAAGTCTCTGTTAGTACATGACTTAATAATTGATCAACAAATTGATTTACTCTGCCTTACAGAAACCTGGTTGCAGCAGGATGATTATGTTAGTTTAAATGAATCAACACCCCCATTCTAACCATCAGAAACCTCGAAGCACAGGTCGAGGGGGCGGTGTGGCAGCAATTTTTCACACCAGTCTATTAATTAATGAAAGACCAAGACAGACTTTTAATTCATTTGAAAGCCTGATGCTTAACATTGTCCACCCCAGCTGTGAAACTCAGAAACCAGTCTTACTTGTTATCATCTATCGTCCACCTGGGCCTTACACAGAGTTTCTGTCTGATTTCTCAGACTTTATATCTAATTTAGTTCTGAGCTCAGATAAAATAATTATTGTGGGTGATTTTAACATCCATGTTGATGCTAAAAATGACAGCCTCAACATGGCATTTAATCTGTTGTTAGACTCAATTGGTTTCTCTCAAAATGTAAAAGAACCCACCCACCACTTTAATCACACTCTAGATCTTGTTTTAACATATGGCATAGAAACTGAATATTTAACAGTGTTTCCTGAAAACCCTCTCCTGTCTGATCATTTCTTGATAACATTTACATTTACAATAATTGATTATGCAGCAGTGGAGAGTGGACTTTATCAAAGTAGATGTCTTTCTGAAAGCGCTGTAACTAAGTTTAAGAATATAATCCAGCCACTGTTATCATCGTCAATGCCCTGTACCAACATAGAGCAGAGCAGCTATCTGAACGCTACCCCAACAGAGGTCGATTATCTTGTTAATAATTTCACCTCCTCACTACGTACGACTCTGGATACTGTAGCTCCAGTGAAAACTAAGGTCTCTAATCAGAAGTACCTGACCCCGTGGTATAATTCTCAAACACGTACCCTAAAGCAGATGACTTGTAATCTGGAGAGGAAATGGCGTGTCACAAATTTAGAGGATCATCATTTAGCCTGGAGAAATAGTTTGCTGCTTTATAAGAAAGCCCTCCGCAAAGCCAGAACAGCTTACTACTCATCATTGATTGAAGAAAATAAAAACAAACCCAGGTTTCTCTTCAGCACTGTAGCCAGGCTGACAAAAAGTCAGAGCTCTTTTGAGCCAACCATCCCTTTAACCTTAACTAGTGATGACTTCATGAACTTCTTCACAAATAAAATTTTTATCATTAGAGAAAAAATTACCAATAATCATCCCACAGATGTAATATTATCTACAGCTACTCTTAGTACCATTGATGTTAAGTTAGACTCTTTTTCTCCAATCGATCTTTCTGAGTTATCTTCAATAATTACTTCCTCCAAACCATCAACGTGTCTTTTAGACCCCATTCCTACAAAACTGCTCAAAGAAGTCCTGCCACTGATTAATTCTTCGATCTTATATATGATCAACCTATCTCTAATAATCGGCTATGTACCACAGGCCTTCAAGGTGGCTGCAGTTAAACCTATACTCAAAAAGCCATCTCTAGACCCAGCAGTCTTAGCTAATTATAGGCCAATCTCCAACCTTCCTTTCATATCAAAAATCCTTGAAAGAGTAGTTGTCAAACAGCTAACAGATCATCTGCAGAGGAATGGTTTATTTGAAGAGTTTCAGTCAGGTTTCAGAGTTCATCACAGCACAGAAACAGCTTTAGTGAAGGTTACAAATTATCTTCTTATGGCCTCTGACAGTGGACTCATCTCTGTGCTTGTCCTGCTAGACCTTAGTGCAGCATTCGATACTGTTGACCATAATATCCTATTAGAGCGATTAGAACATGCTGTAGGTATTACAGGTACTGCACTGCAGTGGTTTGTATCATATCTATCTAATAGACTCCAATTTGTGCATGTAAATGGAGAGTCCTCTTCACACACTGAGGTTAATTATGGAGTTCCACAGGGTTCAGTGCTAGGACCAATTCTGTTTAATTTATACATGCTTCCCCTAGGCAGCATCATTAGAAGACATAGCATACATTTTCACTGCTATGCAGATGACACCCAGCTCTATCTGTCCATAAAGCCAGATAACACACACCAATTAGTTAAACTGCAGGAATGTCTTAAAGACATAAAGACTTGGATGGCCACTAACTTTCTGCTTCTTAACTCAGATAAAACTGAGGTCATTGTACTCGGCGCTGAAAAGCTTAGAAATATGGTATCTAACCAGATTCTTACTCTGCATGGCATTACCTTGGCCTCCAGTAACACTGTGAGGAACCTTGGAGTCATTTTTGACCAGGATATGTCCTTCAACGCACATATTAAACAAATATGTAAGACTGCGTTCTTCCATTTGCGCAACATCTCTAAAATTAGAAATATCCTGTCTCAGAGTGACGCTGAAAAACTAGTTCATGCATTTATTACTTCCAGGCTGGACTACTGCAATTCATTATTATCAGGATGTCCAAAAAACTCACTGAAAAGCCTTCAGCTAATCCAAAATGCTGCAGCAAGAGTACTGACAGGGACTGAGAGAGCATATTTCTCCTGTTTTGGCTTCCCTTCATTGGCTTCCTGTTAAATCCAGAATTGAATTCAAAATCCTGCTCCTCACATACAAGGTCTTAAATAATCCGGCCCCATCTTATCTTAATGACCTTGTAGTACCATATCACCCTATTAGAGCACTTCGCTCCCGCTCTGCAGGCCTACTTGTTGTTCCTAGAGTATTTAAAAGTAGAATGGGAGGGAGAGCCTTCAGTTTTCAGGCCCCTCTTCTGTGGAACCAGCTTCCAGTTTGGATTCGGGAGACAGACACTATCTCTACTTTTAAGATTAGGCTTAAAACTTTCCTTTTTGCTAAAGCATATAGTTAGGGCTGGACCAGGTGACCCTGAATCCTCCCTTAGTTATGCTGCAATAGATGTAGGCTGCCGGGGGATTCCCATGATGCATTGAGTTTTTCCTTTCCAGTCACCTTTCTCGCTCTCTATGTATTAACAGACCTCTCTGTGTTGAATCGTATCTGTTATTAATCTCTGTCTCTCTTCCACAGCATGTCTTTTATCCTGTCTTCCTTCTCTCACCCCAACCGGTCGCAGCAGATGGCCGCCCCTCCCTGAGCCTGGTTCTGCCGGAGGTTTCTTCCTGTTAAAAGGGAGTTTTTCCTTCCCACTGTCGCCAAAGTGCTTGCTCATAGGGGGTCATATGATTGTTGGGTTTTTCTCTGTATCTATGAAGCGCCTCGAGGCGACTTTTGTTGTGATTTGGCGCTATTTAAATAAAATTGAATTGAATTGAATTGAATTGGTTCAAGTGCTCGGTAGGCTTCAGAGGACTCACACGTCGCTCTGGTGTGTGTAGATTCGGTCAAACAAAGCTTCCGGCGCCATCCACTTCACTGGCAACCGACCCTGCGGACACATCCAAACCCAAAGATCAGCACCCTGTCACCTTTGGCTTTCACCCCGCCAAAATAAAAGTCTGTCCGACTTACATTGGTGGTCTTCTTGTAGTAGTCGATGTGGTGGATGTCTCGAGCCAGACCGAAGTCGGCGATCTTCATTACGCTGTCTTCAGTGACTAGAACGTTCCGGGCCGCCAAGTCTCTGTGAATGCACTGAAGCACAGGGGAGGGTCAGCCTTTACATCATGACACCGAGAATTCAACCGACAACCCAATGCACTCACAACACAGCTACCCCCGTCCCCCTTTTATTCTTAAAGAATAAAGGCTGGAGACCCCTTCAGTTCATTCAGCTCCATATTTTTAGTAAGTTTGCACCAAGACCCAGCACAAGACAAAAAAATGATGATCAGTTATAATTGTAGGGTCTTTATCTCACAATATAAAATACCTCGAGGCATCTGTTACTGTGCTTTGTGCAACTTAAATGAAATGGAATTAAACTGAAGCCTGATTCTTCTGAGCAGCAGAGTCCAGGGATAAAAGTATGGAGATGGGTGTACCTAATAAATTGGCTGTGAGTATATTTCTGCACTGCGTGTGTCAGATTTCTCGTCAGACGCTCTGTGTTTACTGGCAAAAGAAAACCGATGCCCACAGAGTTCACAAGATCGTTCAAGCATGAAAAGGAGCAGAGTCTGTGCCCTGATGATGTAAAGTCTCTCTGACCTTCTTTGATGCGAGGTATGCCATCCCTCGGGCCACCTGGTACGCTGCCGACACCAGCTCCCTGACCTCCAGGCTGCCCAGTGGCGCCTGCCTGGAGCCGCTCCAGTATTCCGCCCCAACTGGCCGGCGAGCTCGCAGATACTCCCTCAGATTACCCTGCGCAGCGTACTCCACCACCACATAGAGAGGACCTGCTCCGGGTCATGGCGAACCCAGGAGAATGAAAGAAACGCGTTAATATCAAATAGTCACACGGCAGGAATTTAAAGACCTCAGACGCAGCGGCGCTCACCGTCCTGCGTGCAGGCGCCCACCAGGTTAATGATGTTCTTGTGTTTGCCGATCATCTTCATCATTTCCATTTCAGAGATGAGGTCAGACAGATCCTTCTCCGTGGCATCGGCTGCACGCAGCAACAACACGTAATCTTTCAGCGACAACCTCAATGTCATGCCCCCTGCAGCTCACACTTGCACAAGTTTCCACATTTATATTTGGAGCTCTGCTGAGACTTCACTGAGCACCACGACAGTCAGAACTTTACTTCCTTCTAAAGTAATTTGCATTTATTTTATTAGGGGCACACACACAAGCTGGAATGGAGAAGCTAGGGTGGAGGTGGTTTGCAAAGAGGCAGCTGCAGGGGGCATCTTTCACCCTAAACTGCTGCCTGCAAGTTCTCTCACCTTTGAGCATCTTCACGGCGACTTTGGTGACCCGTGTCGGTTTGTTTTTGTCTATCCCGATGGCCTCGGCCAGAACCACCTGACCGAAGCAGCCTTCGCCCAGAGGCTTCCCCAGAGTCAGTCTGAGGACGACAAACAAACGGTCAGCAGATACAGGAGCACGCTGAACTCACTCTCACTTTCATTATATTTAAACCTTAAGGACAGACCGAGAAGACGAGGCTGACGTAATTTCAGAAACATGCTGTGCAGCTCAGTGAGCTCTCCAACTCAGTCTGTAAGCTGGTTGTTTGGTTGTGTTAGTGATAGGTCAAAGGTCACAGAGACAGGCAGGTTACATTAGAATGTAACAGATGAAGAAATAACAGTGCAGTCTTTGCCCTGATGTCAATTGCTGCAGCAATCTCAGGTGCAGATTGGGAGGGGCGAGGGGCAGAAAACGCGTGGTTACCGGTCACGAGGCAGCTCCCACGCAGGGTCGTAGGGAAGTTCGTACTGCGACGTGCCCACCACGACGGTGGTGGCCGTGCTGGAGAGACGAGACTGACGCATCAAACACATCCCCGATTGCAGTGAGGACGACGACTCGACTGACACCTGTGGACCCAGAATTCAATTCTATTCTATTTATACAGCACCAAATCACAACAACAGTAACCTCAAGGTGCTTTATATTGTAAAGTAAAGACTTTACAATAATACAAAGAAAAAAAAAAAAAAACAACAACCATATGACCCCCTGTAAGCAAGCGCTTGGCAACAATGGGAAGGAAAAACTTCCTTTTAACAGGAAGAAACCTCCAGCAGAACCAGGTTAAGGGAGGGGCAGACAGTTGGGGAGGAAGATGGGACAAAGACATGCTGTAGAAGAGAGCCAAAGATGAATGATAACTAATGATTCAATGCAGAGAGGTACAAACACATGTGAGTGAAGAAACACATCATCAGCATCATGGAAATCTCCCAGCAGCCTACACCTATTGCAGCTTAAGTAAGGGAGGATTCACGGTCACCTTACTAAAAAGGAAAGTTTGAAGTAGTGCTGTCAGCGTTAATCTCGTTAGAATGATGCTAACGCCATAACCACATTAATGCAGCAAATCTCCGTTAGCGAGTTAGCGCGGATCGCCCCACGCATGGGGCTGCATCATGGTGCAGCCATGGGCTAACTCGCTAACAGAGATTTGCTGCGTTAATGCAGTTATGGCGTTAACATCATTTTAACGAGATTAACGCTGACAGCATGAGGAGCAGGATTTTGAATTCTGGATTTAACAGGGAGCCAGTGACGAGAAGAAAATATAGGAGAAATCTGCTCTCTCTTTCTAGTTCCTGTCTGTACTCTTGCTGCAGCATTTGGGATCAACTGTAGTCTTTTCAGGGAGTTTTTAGGACATCCTGATAATAATGAATTACAGTTTTTATTTGCCAAGGTAATGCCATCCAGAGTAAGAATGGAAGACACATTGAAGACACATTGATGGTTTCGAGGTAGTAATTACTGAAGTTAACTCAGAAAGATCAACTGGAGAACAATACTAAACAAATATCAATTGTAGTGAAAATAGTTGTAGATAACGTGAAATGTGAAATGATTATGAGTAATTTTATCTCTAATGGTTAAAATTTTATTTGTGAGTAAGTTCATGAAGTCATTACTAGTTAACGTTAAAGGGATGGTTGGCTCAACAGAGCTCTGACTTTTTTGACAGCCTGGCTACAGTGTTGAAGAGAAACCTAGTGTTGTTCTTATTTTCTTCAATCAATGAAATAGTAAAATGTTCTGGCTTTGCAGAGCAGCAAACTATTTCTCCAGGCTAAATGATGATCTTCTAAATTTGTGTTACACATTTTCCTCTCCAGCTAATAAGTTATCTGGTTTAGGATGCGCGTTTGAGAGCACATCTTAAAAAGGAGAGAGCGAGGGCGCCTCACCTGTCTCCTCACCTGTCTCTTCAGAGGCACGCTCTTGGCTAATTTCTGCACGACCAGCTGGTTGCTGAAGTCACTTTTCTTCGGGACACAGCAGAGCCTGCAGATGACTGCTGTGGCGGTCAGGACGACGATGATGAAAAACCCAAGGCAGTAGATGAAGATCTCCAGGTACGCCTGCGAGGTCAGTGGGGAGGGCGGAGGGTCTGAGGAGAGATCACATCGGGAACATTAACAGAGATTTGAGTTCATTTCTGTGCGTGGCAAACCTGCAAACCTTCACATACCATCGACCACAGTGAGCCACGCAGAGTGGTGCGACACCCCAATGGAGTTGGCGGCCAGGCAGGTGTACTCTCCAGAGTCTTCCAGAGTTACACTCCTCAGATTCAGCACCTCCATCTCTCTGTCTGTGGTGTTCACGTTAGCAGTCTAAGAGACACAAAGGGAGCGGCGCTCCTGGGATTATTCATGTTGATGTAAAGTGCTGCTATCCAGGCAGCACGCAGGTATCCCCTGAGGTGTGATCGGGCTGTAAAGGGAACAAGTTTGACTACATTTATATCAGCTTTCCATACTTTGAGAACACGAGCGTAGGGCAGTCCGTCCGGTCCCACTTTGCTGCCGTTGATGACGATGTGTTTGAGCCACTGGATGTGAGGCTGTGGGTCGCTGAAGACGCGGCACACAAAATCCACGTTGCTGCCAACCACTGCCGTCTGGTTGGCCGGCAGCCCGGCCTGCAGGATGGGCCTGTGAGGAGAGCGCTCTGAAACAGGTAGGATGGAGATAAAGACAGAGGTAAAATAAGAGGACAAGAATGATGATTTGCTGTGTTTTTGTTCAGTTTGGAGGAATATGGGGTTTCACAGAGCTTCGGCTGTGCCTGAAATGTTCACCATCACTCTTACCGACTACATCCAGCTGGTAAGTGTGTCGTAGGCTTCCATATTCGTTCTCCACCACACAGGTGTAGTTCCCTTTATCAGAAGGAACTACTGACTCCATAATTAGACTCCACATGTGGTCTCTGATCTGAAGGAGAGAACACAGGTAAACGAAAAGGATGAAAAGGAAAACTAACTCTGAAGCTTGCTCTGATGTCACAAACTCACCTTGTAGCCTCCGATTCGTTGGTCCTTCCTCAGCTCGTTCCCATTCTTGTACCAGCGCAGGGAGGGAAGCGGGTTTCCCATTGCTTGGCATCGAAACTTCACCGTTGTGCTTGCAGGAACGGCGTGAAGCAGCTTCTCCATCTTGTCTGGCATCACCCACTGCGGCTCCAGTGCTAACGAGGAGACACAGCCACGTAAGCATCCTGATTACAAACACCTGTCTGAGAGAGAGAGAGCAGTTTGAAGCTTACGCTGCTGCTGCTTCTCGCTGCTCGTCGACAGCTCATCGGACAGCTTGTTTTCCTCTGACGAAGACTCGTCATCTTCTTCGTCTTCGGAGGATTTCACTGTGTCTGCTTTAAAATAAAAGGCAGTATGTTTAAAGCATGCAGCTTTTACAGTTCTGCATTAACTTCAATGACCACACATGATGTGTATCACAGGAAGATGACTGAGAGCATCTCAGAGGACATCAGACGGTCTGATTCCACATTCAGAAGAATAAACTAACATCTGGCACTTTTTAGACATGAATCGAAATCAAAAAACTTTAGTAATCCCAGAAGCAGTGATGTCACAACGCTCCAAGACAGAACCTATATACTATATAAAAGCATTCTAATTTTAAATATCCCAGCATGTTACACAAATCAAATATATGGTTGACACTGAGGTGCCCTCTTGATGCTTTGATTCTGTGGAAAAGCTCATACCAGAAGAAGTGTAATGCCAAAATGAATATGTAAGACCTGATGGGAAACATCAGCTTGTGAAATGTGCACATTTAACATGTGGCTGAAATAAACTGCTAACTGTAAACAGGGCAACAGCTTTAGAAGACTTTCGTTCCAGATCAGGAGGTTGGTTTTCAACAAGACAAACCTACAGCAGCTAGTTTCAGGCAGAGGACCGAGGCCCAGGGTCAGATAAAGAGGGATTATTATGAACTGTGAATCATGCAGAGCAGCTCTGGGAGAGTCTGAGAATGAAACCTGGAGCAGGAAGTGAGCAGAACAGTTTCAGCTTAAACGCTTCAAAGAAATATCCTCAGCTGTTTCATATTCTCTGACCAGCGGTCACAAACAGAAAACCAAACCAGCATCAGGAGCCTGGAAGGGCTTCTGCTGTAGTCTGATGGTGTAAGAGGCTCTGTGGCTCTGAAAGTACAGCTCATGGTAAACACATCAGAGAAGAACAGTGAGACAGGGCCGGGCTCGAGGGACGCTGTTTACGAGAAACCAGCTCAGGATCGTTTTCTGTTACTGCGTCTGCCACAAGGAGGCGTGGCTTCAACCTGAGCCGAGCATAACAAGAAACTACAGATTCAAACACTCAGCTGGAGTCCAGATGGTTGGACCGGCATATACCCACCCACATATACACAAACACACACCCACACACACACACCACCCGAGGCAAGCGTGTTTGTTGTGTCTGTGCTGCACAGCGCTTCATGTGTTCTCACAGGACCAGTCTGAGCGCTGTCCTCACTCTCACCAGGAAAAATCACTCTAAACGTTTTCAGATGCCTTGCAGCCACAAACAACCAAACCTTGAAGTCACTTTCCTGTTACAGAACTTCTCTCACTGGAAACTTTTAGGAGCTTTTATATAACGTGGAGACAGAAACACCGCGACCACAGTCAAGATCAGATGTGAACGAGCCTCAAACAAAGGAGGGCGAGGCCCAAACAAGCGCTGCAGCACTTAAAAAGAGGCTAACGTACCGGCGCTGCCAGGAACCCGATTTATCATCACAGCGCCACGCTGAGCACCAGGCTTTAACCATGAACTGTGGTTATTCAGATAACCACAGCTCTCTGCTTCAGGCTAAAAATAGTAATAAAAGCCAGTGACAGTAAAAAAAGCCAATTAAAAGAAACAAGTTATTGTGTCTCAGATTCTCTGTTAAGGAATATTTGTGAGTTTATAGCGTTTCGTTTTCATTTCAGTTTTTCAGAAAAGTGTTTATGTTTATCATAACTCCCACATTTAACAGCGTCTGAAGCTGCAGCCACGCCGACGACACCCCACTTTACTTCACTGCAGAAATTCACCTGCACATGCTTCAATTTGGTTTCATAAATTAATAAAATGCATAAAAACCAAATATCCACCTGCTTCAGAGTCTTCAAGAAGAGAGATGCACTTCTCTGACAAATCTTCAACTGAATTTTAGGAGTTTGGATTAGTTAGTTTAGTAATATCTTCCTTAAACACCAGGGTCTTACAGCAGGGCTGTCACAGCTCACAGCTCAGCCTCAGTGTTTACATGTATGAATGGCTCTAACTGCTTCAAGCCTCCATCAGGAGGCTACATCGTCTCGTTCCATGCTGGGATCCTGGATCCAGTTAAACTGAAATGCTAAAGACCAGCTGTCTAACTGTGAGGATTTGCTGCTGCTCGCTGGTGTCAGTTATACTGACGTGTCTGAGTTTGGGACATAAAACACGGCTTTAATTCTAGTTTAAATGAAGCAAACTCAGGTTAAACTGAGTCTGAAAAGTGACTTTAGATACGTCTTTCAGTCATGGTGTCCACCCTCAGACCTCAGATGCTCCTTACCTGTGCGCGTGTCCTCTGTGGCTGGCCTGGACTGAGCCGGAGGGTCGTGAACCAGCAGAACTAGCAGAACCAGCAGGAGGCGGTGAGGGCAGGACATCGTGTCCAACACAGCGACGTGCTCCGAACACACTGCAGCGACAACAGACACACAATGTCAGACTTCCTGCTTTCTCTGAGAGTCAGACTAGTGCAGGTCACCGAGGATGGAAATCTGCCAGCTTCAGATATCTGTCAGTTTGAAATTAAAAGGATGCGTACTGTATGATGTGAATGATTGTGCAAAACGCTGCCACAGGGAGGGTTTGTTCCAGATTTAAAAGCTTTTTTCTACCTTATAAAAGTTTAAAAATACAGAAAACAGTGCTTCAACTTAAACTTAACACAGTTTTTATCATTATTATCATTTAGTTTGTTTAAATGTCAATAAAACAAACGAGCTGTGATGAAATGTGAAAAGAAGATGAGTGAAGCTCACTCACATGCACTACAGCATCATTCATGTTTTGTCTACGGCTGCTGATGACCTTTGACCCCTCCGAGGTGACTCCAGCAGCACAAACTGCATACAATGATTGTTGTCATGAATAAACTTTCTAAAGCTCCAACCTCAACGCTCCGCAACATTTAGGAACTTTGTTTAAATTCCGGGTCTGTGCCAAGAAACCAACCAATTAAAATTAACTTCACCAATTTTGACAAGGAGCGCGGTCTGATATCAGCCAGAGCTTTTGATGGATACCAGAAGAGTTTGGTTGATGTGCAGCTGCTAAGAGATATTTAACCAAATATCAATGAGTGTGAATAGACACACACACACACACACACACACACACACACACACACACACACACACACACACACACACACACACACACACACACACACACACACACACACACACACACACACACACACACACACACACAGCTTAAGTGACATCCACCTGTCCATAGGGTTTAATATAACAGCTGAAGGGTTTCCACAGGTTTAGGAGTGTTTATGGGAATTTCTGACCATTCTTCCAAAGGCACATTGTGAGGTCAGACACTGATGTTGGAAGAGAATGCTTGGCTCTCAGTGTCCACTCTAATTTATTCCAAAGGTGTTCTGTCGGGTTGAGGTCAGGACTCAAGTTCTTCCACACCGAACTCGCTCATCCATGTCTTTATGGCTTTTGCACTGATGTGCAGTCATACTGAAACAGGAAGCTCTATCCCCAAACTATTCCCTGTGCCAAACAGTTTGGAGGTCTGTAGCGACTAACTCGACAGAAAGTTCCTTTGTGCACTTTGATCCTCAGCATCCACTGACCCCGCTCTGTGAGTTTACGTGGCCAATCACTCAGTGGCTGAGCTGCTGCCATTCCTAATCACTTCCACTCTGTTATAATCCCACTAACAGCTAACTATGGAATATTTAGTAGAGGAAACGTCACGCTAGACTTGTTGCAAGGGTAACATCCTATCACAGTACCATGGTGGAGTTCACTGAGCTCCTGAGAGCAACCCATTCTTCCACAGATCTTTGTAGAAGCAGTCTGCATGCCTAGGTGTTTGATTTTGTACACCTATGGGCATGGAAGTGATGGAACACCAATGATCTGGATGGGTGACTGAATACTCTTGGCAATATAGCGTATGTACCTGTGTGGATCAGAGAAAACCCAAACTTTTTCTTTAGAGTCGTTAAAGATGCATGCTGCACAGCTATTCCACTGGAGAAAGAACAGTTCAAAGGATGACCCTGACATTCATGCCTGAGGTGAGTAGACGAGACTGAAGAAGCTGAAGCAGCAGGAATGAACAGCTCCTCCTGACTGACCAAGACAAGCAGCATCTGACAGGACGCCTCCAGGCTCATTTGTTTCAGCCCCAACCAACCGGGATGAGACCCCCCGTGTGAAGACACCATTCATACAACACACATACACACTCACACCAGCATTGTTGCACTGGAAGTCAAACAGTGAAGCATCCTGTCACTGAGGACTTCATGGCCCATCCTCTCTGAGTTTCAGAGCTGAGATGTGGTCCTGTGTGAGCCTCAGCTCCATCCAAAGTATCGCTGAACTGATTATTGTTGATTTTTATTGATTATTGTTGACTGTCTGTAATATCTGTGGTGCAGCTCTCTTCAGTTTTGGTGCTTTCTTTATTTTCTTTAACTAAAAAATCTTTAAACATGAAAACTGGATCCAGATAAATCTCTACGACTTCCTGTCCTCATTTCTGAGCCCGGATGATAACTTTTTCCTCAGCCCAAGTGTGATTTGAACTCGGGTGTGATCGGTCAGCTCAGTCGGGGCAGTGCTGATGGATGATGAGGGTGGTTTCTTAAACCAGCCTGATGCTTTCATTAAGAGTCATTTTGTAAGCTGCCTCCACGTCACTAACATCAGAGCAGACCCTCTGAATGAAACCTTACCTGCACTAGACTGTGTACACCTGTCTATCTGACACATCCACTCCCAAAACAGCTTCACCCTAACACCACCCTGATCTACAGCTTCAGCTCAAACACCACCCTAACCCTCTCCACTCCATTTTTACAGTCTGAACATCACATATTCTTATTTATGAGTGTTTACAGAAGGAACCGACTCACAGACACCTACACCACCTGCATCACCATCCACACCATCACAGACTCACAGACAGAATGATCATTTTAATGTGGTCGGAGGTAAATAACCTTAAAGCTTGAATCAGTGCCTGAGCTCGTGGTTACTCATGACTATTAGGGTTAGTCTAGTTCAGAAATATTCTTCATGCTATAATAAAAATACGGCGTGTGTCTAGAAACTTCCAGCTGCTCACAGGAGAGGAAGCTGCGGTTCTCCTGCAGGGATCTGAGGATGGAAGGAACCATTTGGAGCTTTCAGCTACTGGCACGATGCAGAACCACCCTGTGTAGCTCCTGTCCTGTGCAATGAATCCAGTTTTAACTTGAAAAACTATTTTGGCTTCCTGCAATGACTGAGCATGACTAACGTGTCTCCCTGGCGTCACGGTAACGCTATGACCTCAGAGAAACCCACCCGAGTGTCAATCTGACCCTGGCCAAAGCGAGGCTGACGCACCGGCACTGCCAGGAACCCGATTTATCATCACTGAGCCACGCTGAGCACCAGGCTTTTACCAATCTGGGATTTCTGAGACTAATCTGGTTGGTGGAGGAGACTTCGTGTGAATCTGACACGCTCGAGTAAGCAGGAGAGCGAGCAAACAGCCAGTCGCAAAGCAGTGCGCTTCAGTCTCTGACACAAACGCCAAAACATGCTTCAAACCCCATCAGACACCTGAAGTCACGCCTACTGCTCGCACATTTCAAGATTAAAGCAGAGTGATGATGATGATTTACAGACTTACTGTTTACAGACACAAACAGGAACAGGAAACTGTAACAAGCTCCAACTACACCTTCACAGGCTCAGGTGTTCTGTTCTGACCTCACTGATGACGATGATGATCGTGTGTGTGCTGGCACAGAGGACTCACACACAGCCTGCAGCTGTCACTGACCCACTAACACAGACAAAATATTAGGAACACCTGTGCCTAATAAGCTTTTGGTCCTCACACTGCAGCAAAGCCCAACCTGTGAGGGTCCCTGTGGTATCTAACACAGGACGCTAGCAGCAGATACTCAAATACTTCGAGTCCTGTGTACTGTGAGTCAGAGTACTGCAATTCAGACCTCTCCCAGTTCAGCATCAGTCTCTGCTCCGCTCTCAGCACAAGAAAAAGTGTGTGGCTTCTTCTTTACACTGATCTACTCCACCTACACCACCCACACATCACAACTCTGGTGCCAGCCTCCTGCTTTCAAACTAATCATTTTACATTAAACTGTTCATTTTTCTTCATGTAATAAAGCCTGAGACACACATACAGTAAACCCCTGGTCGGAGCATCTGGTCCGGTGTGCGTGTCAGAGAGAGAGAGTACACCTGTACCTGTGAGCAGGTGAAGCTGTGAAGCTTCAGAGCCCTGCGGGTACAAACATATCTGAGCTGACCTCAGAATAGTGAGCCCCGTCCCTCCTCAGAGCAGTAGTACCTCTGTTTTTCGCAGTACTTACAGACACACAGATCCCGGTAAACCTCAGATCAGAGTACCTGTGGAGCTCCAGGGTCTGCGGAGGAAAAAGCGTTAGTTAGTCCCGGGACTGGGCACCAACAGCAGCCTGCCCGCTACTCCGTCTGCGGCTCTAGTTCACGTTAAAGCCCCGGCGGAGTGATCCAAACTCCTATTGCTCTTCGCCCCGAGAGCCGCGCGTGCAGAGCACAGTCCCTCACGGTGTTTGTCGGCGCACGGTCAGCGGGAAGGCCCGCCCACAGGGGGCGTTTCTTACCCTCCTCCCCAGCGCACCGTGGCAGGGCTGGTTTTACCGGTGCTGTGGGGACCCGTGTGGGGACAGAAAGGTCCCCACACTTGTAACTTCCAGCATGGGACATCGGGCTATTGGGTGTGTTTATAGCTAGGTTTAAGTTTGGTTTAAACATAGCCAGACTAATCTTCTAAGTGGCCCAGGGCAAACACTTTTGGCCCCCTCTTAGACACACAGAAAGAAAACAAAACCTTTACGTCATTGGATCAAGAAACTTCATCTGAAAGACTGATATGTCAGTGTTGTTGTGGTTGGGCTGTACAGTTTTACATGACCATTTACAGTTTCTGGAAATTCTGCAAAGTTTTGTGGCTTCAGTTTTGACTTCAGTGTGGGGACATGTTTTTACGAAAGTGTCAGATCTTCATCATCATCATCATCATCATTATCTTTATTTATAAAGCACTTTAAAAACAACCACAGATGACACAAAATGCTGTACATTAGAACTAAATAATCACAATTTCATAAGATATAAATAAAAGCCAATTAAAAATAATAATAAATAATTCATTAGTTAATAAATAATTTAATTAAAAGATAAGCTAAGTCTCACTGCAGTCAAAAGCCAAGGAATAAAAATGGGTTTTAAGTAGTGCTGACAGCACTAGTTTTAAGATGTGTTCTGAAAGGGGGCTCTCTATTGTGCAATGGCAAGTTATTCCATAATTTAGGAGATCTGTCTCACAGCATTAAACTGTTATTTATGAAGTGAGTGTTAAAAAACAAGTGCAGTTTAAATCCATGTTTATGTCATGTTACCTCTTTGGATCACTTTCCTGTGATCATAATCAGCTGTTTAGTCTTGCCTCAGTTACATCACCATAAGCTCTCACACAGCCAAGCTTCAGTCACTTCAGAGCCCTTCACACTGATTTAAATTCTCTCCTGGAAGCCTAAATTACCTTAAAGTTGACCCAAGTCTTCACTTTTTGATTTTATTATCTGCTCGATAGGCAGTGTTGGGGAGTAACGGAATACATGTACCGCATTTACGTATTTAAAATACAAAATATGAGTAACTGTATTCCGTTACAGTTACCATTTAAAAAGGTGGTATTTAGAGCGCAAGGAGGGAGAAAAAGGAAAACTATGGGCTGTCATCGAGCAGAAACGGGAGCTGGAAGCATGTAAATATAATAATAACCACTGCAGCCAAGAAGAGCGCCTGACAAGCCCAGTTGTAAGTAAGCTATTAAAACTCAACTGTACATCGTGTTCGTGTTTTCCTCCGAAACAATAAGTTCAGTTGGAGCAGCCTTTCAACGCCTCTCTCTGTCTCTCGCTAGCAAACTTGACCCAGACAACAAAGTAAAGCTATTTTTTGGCTACGAGAACGACACAAACCCGACATATAAGCCAGAGGTCCCTTTACTATGGTTCAGAGCCGCGGACTTTCAGTAACAGTAATAAATCACATTCATGTAGTTGTAAACAGCATGATAATATATTAAGTAATCCAAAGTATTCAGAATACGTTACTCTCATTGAGTAACATAACGGAATACGTTACAAAATACATTTTGGGGCATGTATTCTGTAATCAGTAGTTGAATAAGTTTTAAAAGTAACCTTCCCAACACTGTGGATAGTTACTTTTTGTCCCTGCAAAGTCACTGCAAACTGACTGTCCCCATAACACTGATAAACACCTACACTACACACACTCACACAGATGGTTTCCATTGTGAATTCATTGGCAGATTGGTATAATGTGTGTTTGAGAGTGTCAGGCTGTGAACAATGACTCTGACTGTGTGTGTGTGTGTGGGAGGGGGGGGACAGAGGCAGTATTGTGAGTCCATCCAGTCACACAAAGTAAGGTCAGAGTTATTAGAGGAGTGGGCAGGATGGACGCTCCACTGTCATAAACATTTGGGAATAGCTCATAAATCAGAGTATTCACCATAACAATGCACTTACGTCTTTTTAGATAAAAAGCCGTTAATAAAACCTACTTTGTGAAAGTACTCCTGTTCTAGTGTGGCTATAAGCATTTTACCAGAAAGTCTCCAACCCAAAGTTAAAGATAAAGACTTACATTACCATTAGCATATATTACATATTTACATATTTTAAATGATCTATTCTTTCCTCTCTGAGGGCTGCAGGCCTGCCTCCAGAGATGGAAAACTACTTGAGTATTTCCTCTTGTTGTTTTTATCTTATAATAATAATAATAATAAACTTTATTTATAAAGCACACTTAAAAACCAAGGGTATGCCAAGGTGCTTAACAAGTAACATAGAGAATAGAAGTTAGATAGAATAGAATAGAAATAGAAATAGGACCAAAGCAAATACTAAGTATGCAAGCAGGTAGCTGTCACTGATACATAGGAAAGCAACAGGTACAGAGCAAACAAGAAGTTAAATGAGCATAAAAGTGCATAATATAAAATCATAAAAGAAATATTAACTAGAGGGAAAGGCAAGATTGAATAAGTGGGTTTTTAGATGTGATTTGAACAGTGCAATGGAATTAGATGCGCGGAGGTCGAGAAGAAGGGTATTCCACAGTACCGGGGCAGCCAGAGCAAGCGCACGGTCACTCCGGGACTTCAGCCGAGATCTGGGTTGGGTCAGAAGTAGCTGAGTGGCAGATCTGAGTGTTCTAGCAGGAGTATGTGATTTGAGAAGTTCACTAAGATAACTTGGCGCTAATTTATTAATAGTTTTGAATGTAAGGAGTAATATTTTAAATTGAATACGGTACTTTATGGGCAACCGATGCAAGCTAGCTAGAACAGTAATAGGGCAAAATTTCCTGGTACCAGTCAAGAGGCGTGCTGCTGCATTTCCTGGTACCAGTCAAGAGGCGTGCTGCTGCATTTTGGACTGTTTGCAGTCTAAGAAGAAGAGAAGAGGGAAGACCGTAGTACAAGGAGTTACAATAATCCAACCTGGAGGTCACAAAAGCGTGACTAAGCTTCTCCAGGTCCTCATGCGGAACATAATGCCTAGCCTTAGAGATAAGGCGCAGTTGGTGGAAGCTAGATCTCACTACAGCAGACACTTGCTTATCGAGTTTGAGCAAGCTATCCAGCAGTGCAATGCGCCGCGGCGCGCGTGCACAAAAGGGTCCAAACGCAGACTCAAGCGCTAGCAGAAAATGACACTTTATTATAACAACAAAAGGTGACCCGGGAAAACCAGAGGAGCAAAACGAGGAACTAAAAAACCCGGGGAAACAATGCCGGAATCGGGACCGTGGGAGGCTGCAACAGAAAGGGGAGAAGATTACTAGGGAGCTGGGAAGCGGAGGAAACACATCAAAACTGAGTTAGACTAGTTTGCTTACGATTAGAGTGGGACCGTGGGAGCTCGGGAGGGAAGTCCGTGAGAAGGAAATCCTTGGAGGTAGTGAATGGGCCACATGATGCACCGGGTGAGCCAATTGAGCAGGAGGACAGGCAGGTGGCAGACGCTGAACGCCGGATCAAAACCACAGAGAGGTGATTAACGGACTGGCGTGGAGCATCCGTCAGTGCCAGGTTAAGTAGCTCTTCAGGTAATCACCCCGATGGAGAGCAGGTGTGCCGGTGATGGCCCAGCCTGGGGGTGTGGTTACCCGCGCATCACACATTCCACACACACACACAGGACCACGGACCATGACACAGCAGTACACCCAAGTTACTGACATAGTCACAAGAAAAGCTAGCAAAGGAACCCAGGGCAGCACAGAGTTGGGCATGAGGGATTTTACTGTTGAACACCACAATCTCAGTCTTCTTATCATTTAAAACAAGAGAATTACTCAGGAACGATTCTTTGACCTCCTGCATGCATTCTTGAAAGTAGTGTAGGGACACAACAAGGTCGTCAGTAAGTTCAAAATAGATCTGTATGTCATCGGCGTAACAGTGGAAGGCGATATTGTATTTTTCAAAGATTGCGCCTAGAGGGAGCAAATACAATGAGAAGAGAATAGGGCCTAAAACTGATCCTTGAGGCACACCACAACAGACCGGAGCAGAGGAAGAGGAGAAGGTGCCTAAGTTAACTGACAAGGATCTATCAGCGAGATATGATTTAAACCAGTCGAGGGCAGTGCCTCTAATACCCACAGTGTGCTCAAGCCTTAGTAATAAAATGTTATGGTCCACCATATCAAAGGCCGAAGAGAGGTCCAGTAAAACTAGGACCATAGAGCGTCCAGTATCAGTGATTACAAGAATATCATTAAGAACTCTAACCAACGCTGTTTCAGTGCTATGCAATGGCTTAAAGGCAGATTGAAATTTCTCAGCAATATTGTTCGTGTCCAAGTATGCCTGGAGCTGGGAGAGAACTAGTCTCTCCAGGATCTTGGACAAGAACGAAAGCTTCTCTTATCTTTGGTTCATTTGCAGGAGCCAGCACAGGTGCTGATATTAGGTGCTTTCCAGGTGCTTCAGCCACTGTTTGTAGTCCCACTCACTGATTCCTGTCCTTATATGTTAGAAACGGCATCTCCTCCACCTCTCAGTACTCTCCACAGACTGTATATAAAGGACGCACATGTGCTTCATGTGGGACGGACTTGATTGCAGACAGATTGGCTAACCGTGCATGCTTTTAGCTACAAACATAAGGCCTGGGGCCAGAATCGCCCCGCCAAAGAATTTAGTCCGTCCCAATGTATGGCTTTCAGAAATGTGAAGGTGGCCAGAAATTTTGGTCTTTGAACTTTTTTCACAAGTTTTACAGCTTTTCTCCTGACAGTAACCTCCATCATGGTCAAATACACCAAAACAACAAAGTAATAGATGTAAATGTTTAAAATTACTGTAATTTTAAACAGTTACTGAGCTCAGACATCAGTCAAACCACAGGAGTTACCCCCTGCTGTTGTTGTGCGGTATTTTCTGTTGTGTTGCATTCAGGGCCCATGGAAACCATACAACCTTGCAGCTCCAGTCTGACTTAAGGTTGTGTCTTTTCAGATCAACACAGAGACGTTTTGGACATAAAGTTCACTTCAGAAGGATTTAGGTTAAACATGTGGACCAATGAAGAAGAGCATCTCTGACCAGAGCTTTACTGACCTACAACACAGCATGTGCTAGTCTCTCAGTGAAGGCACTAAAAGTGTGATATGGCCACTGCCTGTCAGCTGAGACAGTATGGTCAGCACTGTACTGAGAGACAGATGTTTGATTTTTCCTGTCCTAACTGAATAACTTTGCTGTGCTCGTTCAGAAAAATCCTCTGAATAACCACAAAAAGCTCTGAAAGTGCTAAAAGCTGCTGACCTTGGATCAAAGCCAGCAGTGAGAAAATTCCTGTATTTATAATAGAAGCCACACAGGAGACGAGGAAAGTTTTCCCTGGATGGTGTCCAGGCATTAATGCCCTGCAGGGTTGAGGCATCCTGAGGAGGATGTGGGTTTGATTCCTGGTAAAGTGTGGTCACGGGGCTCTCAGTGCTTTCTCTGCACCTGCTTTACAAACATAGGACGGACTTTGGACTTCACAGCACTGATTAATGTCTGACTGCTGGTTAATAAAAAGCTCTGCAGTCACAATATGCAAGGTTCATATCCTTTCTCTGTGCATTACTCTCTTCTTGCCTGAGCCAACTTGTTTTCTCAGCATTACTTATGTTTTTTTACCTGAAGAATCTGGATAAACTGAGCTTTTAGCCCAACTTGAGTTAAAAAAAGAAAGAAAGTCTGCAGTGGAGCCCTAAAGAACAATGTGTAAATATGCCTCCTTTAAACTCAATCCGGTCGTGTTTATGTATCCCAGCTGTGTTCCTTTCATGGATAACATCACTGAAATGCTCTGCCAGCCTCTCTGAGTCAGCAGTCAGTCCCGCAGCCTGGCCAATTAGATCCAGTCATTATTCTGGACTTTGCCTTGGGAGCCAGAGCAGCCCCAGGCCCAGCCCGGCACTAACTACCGAGCCTGTCAAACCACACAGTCAGACCCACCCAAACCCAGAGCCAAACCAGAGCACACCAGAGCCAGGACGCACCAGGCCAAGAGGAAAACGAAAAAGGCACCAAAGCTAAGCACAGGATGAGCGTGCACTCTGCTGCAGGTCTGCAACACTTTTCTGAGCAGGAAAGTGTTTGTGGATGATCAGGAAAACTCGGCAACACCCAAGTTCATGATCCAAAAAACTAAACCTTATGAAACAGTACGTTTCCACACTTACAGTAAAGCAGTCTGAGGTGGAAGCAAAGTACACTTACCTGATTACTGTACTTCAGCTGTATTTTCTGGTATTTACTCGAGTATTTATTTTAGTCCCAGCATTAAACGCAAACATCTCAATGTCCTCTCGTCTCATTTTTCCAACCAGGCTCATTACTTTAGCTTTAAGACACCGAAGGGGAGTTTTTATTTTCCCCTCCAAACATTGTAAATGACTCGCAGGAGGAACAAAAACACAGAAGATGATCTTGTTGGAACATCCATCACTGCTTTTCATGCTGAAGCAGTCAGCAGACTATACTTAGTATTTTTAACACAGGTACATGAATGCATAGTCTGTACAGCACGACCACAGTGATTTAGAGGACCTAAAAACAGGCAAACAAAACACAAAGATAATTTTTTATTAGATTTACAGCCTCAAAGTGACAAAGTAGACAGAGTGCACATCACAGGAAACAACACAAGGATAAAAGAGCTGAAGTAAAAAACTGCAAACATTAAACAGAAAATTTAGGTTCCATCCCCGTCTGCTCCCATCTGCATGACATATATCCTCGGACAAGACCAAAACCCAAAGCTGCTTGCAGTGCATCCATCAGAGTCTGAATGTGTGAAAGAGGCCAAAGTTGTGCAAATTGCTTTGAGTGCTCAGAGTAGAAAAGCGCTGTATAAGAACCAGTCCCTAAACTCAAAGCAGCTCAGAGTTCAGTTTATTTATGCAATAAAAATAAAATCCTGAGAGCGCCCATAAAAATGAAAAACAAAAAAACAAAAACAAACAGAGCAAGACAGCTTCTTTGGATTTTCTGACGGTTAGTGTTTGCATGACTGTTTGCATTTAAATATTTGTTCTGAACTTGCTAAATCTGCCCTGCCCTCTGCATCCTCCATATAATACAGAATAACTTCACTGAAGCTAAAAATGTTCAAACAAAAACACTGTAAACACCTTACAATGAATCTGATGCAGTTAAATTCATACTCATTTAGAGTGAGTTATACTGTCATAAAGAACAGCTGCACACGTTTCCTGCCATGTGTTTGTGGATGCAGATGTTTGACCCTAAATATGCTCACAGGTGTTGTTGAATAAAAGGTTTCTTTAAGATCGTGGTGAGTTTAATGTACGTCAACTTGCGTTTGTGGCCTGGAAAATATTTCAATGCTGTGATTTTGAGTCTCTCTCCTGCTGGAACACTCAAACTTCATGTCAGAGTTTTCTGCTCGTCTTGCACAGCTGGATGTTTCATAGTGTGCTGCATGTTTGGGGTTGTTCTTTCCAGGTCCTCTTCAGCTGCGGGAAGCCAACAAACCATGTTATGCAAATTAGAGCTGAAGTGACCTTGAAGGCCGAGACAGACCGTCTGAGCAGCTCAGAGGTCATTTCACAGCCACCAGGGCTGGAGGACAGAGGGCAGAAAACCTGTCATGGGCCCCCAACCACCAGCTGATTATTAAAAAAAACAGGCTCATCATTTATTAGCATCTATATATCAAAAGAGACCAAACAGCTTGTGTATCGGGCTGTAAACATGTTTGTTTCTGCTGTAAACGTTTAACATGGGAGTCTATGGGGACTGACTGACTCACTGCTGCCTCTGCTTGTTATTAGGGGAACTGCAGAGTGCCCCCTGTATAACCTGGAAAACGTCACATTTGTAGCAGCAGGAAGTAAATGAGACTCATCATTTGTCGGCTGGAAAAGACTCGACTGAAGGATTCAGGCAGAGAAAATAACAGAAAGAGAGTTTTATATGACCCACTGCAGAGTCTGAACAAAAGAATTCAAACACAAAAACTGCTACAGGGAGCAGATACTCTGATAAAGGATGACGGATACATTAGAGCCTGAGTGGAGTGGAGAAAACAGGAGGGTAACAAGACACAGATGAAGACAATCAGACAAAAAGGAAGTAAAACCTAGAAGAAGACACAAGAGCAAAAACCAACTAGCACATTAACCAGGAAAAAAGATCTCAAGAGTCACAGGTTGGTGGTGTTCTTGTTGTCCTGCATGAACATGATTATGAGCAATCACTGCAGCATTACTGAGAGTTAAAAACTGTCTAAAGTCTTTCATCTGTAATAAAATGATCAGCGTTCCTGCTTTACCAAGTGTAACAATTAAGTTTAACATCCAGGCATGCATGAAAACCGAATTTATGAAATTTAATGGCGTTAGAAGTTAGCAGGGAGTTACTTGCTAGCTTCCATCTAAATATAATACACCATTTTCTGACTGAGGGATTTCCGAAACAAATTAAGACGTACAGCTCTATCACTCCCGAAATAAATGAAGACAGGAAAGTAAACAGCAGTGATGTTCTTAGGATTACTGAAGTTGGGCTAGCTGGTATATAATGATGTGCTACATGATCGCTAGCGACACAGCTATGTTAGCATAATATAAACAGTCAAGCTGGAGGGTGAACGCTAACTTTTTTCCACTCAATAAAAGTTAACGTGAGGGTTCCGAAGGTTCGGGACAAATGCAATCGCATGGCAGGATGCTGTAAACGGACCAAACTTCAGCCAGGAGAACAACTGAGATAATCTATCCACAATACGAGGTTAGTCATTAATATATTGCGGCATGGGCTAGGCTGTAGTTACATTGTAAGGTTTTAAAAATGGCGCTTTAAAATGAATAGCGATAATAATAACAGAGATGTTGAAAATCATCTGAGGTGGAAACAAAAACATGGAGTTTCAGTAAAACCTTCTGTCAGGACACTGCAGCAGCTCTGTAATATCACCAGACTGAGCATCAGCCAATCAGTGTGAGCCACACAATGCACACAGGTGTTGGGTGAAAACACAGGTACATTAAAGGCAGGTCTAGTTTAGACTTGTGTAATGCATTTGCTTCAAGTTAAAGCCATGGTTTTCATGGTATGTGTGGTAGTGTGTTAGTGTGTGTGTGCTGAAACTCTGGACCTGCCTGCAGGTTTTCTGGAGTTCAGCAGAGTCAGAGTGTAATTTTGGCTGCTCTGTAATCACAGAGCTCCTGCAGGGCGGCGTGATAACCCACCATAATGCTGCCTCAGTGTCATCCTCCCTGTGTGGGCTCTCATCGCATGTAATTCACCTCTGAGTGTGTGTGAGTGTTTTTGTGTGTGGTTCTTTCAGCGCATGTCCTGAGGTCACATGGGCTGCAGACTTGTCCTCAGACTGATTAAAGGTTTGTTTAAAGAACAGATTCAGTCTCAAAAGTCTCCAGAGTGCAGGAAGGGAGGCGTCTGAGGAACTGCTACACCCAGGAGTACAAGCACATTCTAACTACTGTACAGTATCAGACAGTACTTCAGGAAAGATTAAATTTAAAGTGAACAGCAGGTTTGTCTGTGGGTGTGCAGATGAAGTACCTCAGGTTTGTACTGCAGTACTCGCAGTAGTGAATGTAGCTGCTGTAGTTTCCCTGCCAGATCTTCAGAGTTGTTCCAGTTGTTCAGTCTGCAGAGAGGACGACGTCTAGCTATCCCTGACCCTCCGCTTTCACAGCAGTCAGCACAAAGTGTGACTGCTGTGAACACAAAAACACAGACACACACACATACACTCACACACAAAGACACAAACACACACACAGATAGCCTCCTCCCTCCATAAAGAAAGTCAGACGCACCGCAGAGTCAGGAATGTGGAGTTTACATGGGCAGCTTTATTTGGCCTGAAGAAAATGTTCCAGAAGCCACATCCCACACACACACACACACACACACACACACACACACACACACACACACACACACACAATAAAAGCTACATCTGTTATTAACATTTAATAATTCAGTTCATCGGCACAGAGCAAAAGGTTTGTGGGAGGAACTCAGCTGAAAACTCAAGTCAGTAAGGTTTCATGAAAGACACAAAACAGAGAAAGCCAGCCAACAAACACAGAGGATAGAAAACAACCATAAAGAGGAAAAAAAGCTCCAACCAGAAACAAAGAAAAGCCCACAAAAAACAGCAGACAGACAAGGACACAAGCCTCCACCCACACTTAGTTTGGTTGCATCACGGCAACCAAACTAAGGAGAAGGGTCCTACCTGAACACTTGCAGACAGTGGCTAAATTCAGGGTCTGCAGCCTTAAAGGCCGCGACGAAGGCTAATGCGTCCTTCATTTCCCTGAATTTTAAGGATGTGGTGGTGTAGACTTCGTGGCCCAACATATCCCAGAATGCATAGCTCCAAAAACGGCGGAAGAGGGGCAGCCGAAGAGTAAACTTTTAAAAGTAAGTACTGAATATTATGTCACTTATTTATGTGCAAATGTTTAATAACGAAGAACATTAAAACATTCCTGTTGGCCACATGTCGGCAAAGTTATGTGACATTAGCGATGTTTGTACTAACTTGGTTTTAAAGCCTTTACTTTAAAATATATGCCGTTCAATAGTCGATCTTAATCTTACAGAACATTTGATGATTTTATGGATAATTAAAGTAAGAACTGAGACAAATTTAGTAATGCCAACATATTAAAAGAACAATATTTCTCTCTTATATATAACACAGTTATATATACAGTGAAGATTTAAGGTGACAGGAAATATAAATAAATGCAGCTTGAATCTTTACTGCAGCTCAGTATTTGAAACAGAGTCATTCACTGCTGTAATAACTAATACTGATTGAAATTATAACTTTAATATTGGCCATATTATATTTACATTAACAAAGTGAGATGACTTTAGTCTCATGAACAACATTAGCTAATTGTTATTTACTAGCTAATCTTAAATGACTGTTCAGTACAGAAGTGAAGCCCAATAATCATGATTTCACAGTCCCGTGGTCTCAGCCTCAGATATTTATCAAATCAAAGCTCATGTAGAAACAAACAAACAAATGAACAAAAGATTTTCTCCTTAATTTCTGTCAAATAAAGCTGTATGAAATGTTTCCAGCTGTTAGTGTCATGGTTGCTAGGCAACCTGGGCAGCGGGACGGAGGCTAGACCGTCCCATTTCACAAGCCTCGCACTTCCGGCCTTAGCGGTCTTTGAGTACGGGGCCCTTGTGGACCGTTAAGGCTGCGTACTTTAAGGCTGCAGACCCTGAATTGCTATACAGCAAGTGACTGAAGCAATAAAAAGCTTAGTGCCAAACCCTGCACACCCTGCCTCACATTAACACTTAAAGTTTGCATTATTAGGGGCGTGGTCTCTGTGATTGAGAGGTGGATGGTGACACAGGTCGATGTAGCTGCTAGCTGTTTGCTAGCTTCACCTGAACTAGACCCCTGGGCCGTGTTTGCGCTGTTGGACATCATGTGACCAATAATATGGTTGTTGTGAGGTTACTCTACTAGCAGACCGTCCAAGAAGGCGGAGCTCCACTTCAATAGTGAGTGAAATTCGAGTTTGATTGGATGTTACATGTTATGTTAGCAGGAAGGTGTGTCTGTGTGATGCTCCCACACAGTCTAGGATTCTAGACATACAAAATCCATCCATACAAAGTAGTCAAACCCAGTGAACGACATCATGATAGTTGTGTCCATCTTTTATATACAGTGCAGGAAAGCACCTGCTCTGCTGGGATTTGGAAAACAAATATGAATCCAGTGGATTATTTTGTCTGTATGACATCACCACCTCCTGCTAGATCACTCTAATGCTTGACATATTAATAACAACATTTTCACTCATTTCTGAGGAGTGTTGTGGATTCTCCACATAACTGAGGTGTCCACAGACTTCTGAAGGTGGAGTTTCCTCTCTCAGAACTTTTGGCAGCGGTAAACGAACATATGCTGCTTGTTTTGGAGTGCTTTTGTGAAGTTGACATTCACTTTGTTTTGGTCTTAGAAGCACATCTGATTTGTGTGTACCGGCCAATGTGACCAAAGAGATTCAAAGAGACACAAAACAGTCAAAAATCCACAAAAATTACAACAAACGGGTTTAAAACAGACACCAAAGAAGCAAACCAGATGAAAACAGCAAAGAAGAAGAAGGAGGTAAGAAGGAACACTGACATGTTGTTGTTCCACTGATGTCATGGCAACACACGTGGCACTGACTCACGTCATATTGAGCGCATGTCTGCGTGGGCTGCTGTCATCTCACACACACACACAGTGATGTAAATCTGGGATGTAGATGACATCACTCAGAATAATAAGCAGGGAAACTTTGGTATTGATCACATTTTGAAGAATCACACAGAAAGGAAGTGATGCGTGAGGGCAGGCGGCAGATGTGCAGCATCTGCCGACCCTGAGCGACACCTGCAGCGAGCAGCCGTGAATGTTGTCGGTCTTTAACCCCAGCCCTGCTGAAAGCTCAGTGAGCAGTCAGTCACGTGATAACCACAGCCTTATCCAGGTCGCAAACAGGACGTTGTTGACGGTCATGTGGCAGGAAGTTTTCGGCCTCTTCCTGATTAAGGCGCTGGACCTACAGAAACGCGTCAGGAACACATCGCTGTGCTCACAGCATTCAAACTCAAACACTTCCGCCCACGCCGAGCATTTTCTCCCCTCCTCAGAGCTAACCGTCCAAACAGAAACCAGCTCTGTCTCCATGAAAACACCCACAGCTTCCTCTGCTGCATCGCCACAGGAGCGCATGGATCCAGATCATGACGTCAGTCCACAGCCTTTACACTGTGAGACCCTCTGCACTAATGGCTCCACCCACTCCAACCTTCTGACCCGGAGCTCCATGGTTAATTCAAAAACGACTCAAACAGGAAGAGGAAGCACTGCGTTTGTTTGTAACCTGTGGTTTACACATGTGCACTGAAGTCTGATTGGACACAATGCTCTTGTCTCTTAACCACAAACCACCAATCAAGCTCCTCCACCGCCAGCCTAATTTCCCCATCTAAACATTGTCCGATATGGTTGGACGAGAATGAGGAGATGCAGCAATGCTGAGAAACGCATCATCATCATCATCATCATCATATTCTGGCTCTAGCGGGCTCACAGTGCTTTCTGAGGACCTCCTGTTTACAGGAACAGACCACAGACAGAAACCAGATCCTGAAACAGGCATCAACAGGACGCTGCTGGGTCGGGTCAGGAGACCTTTTTAAATATCTTAGATTATCTTGCTCAGCTTTAAGCAGTGACTTTTTCTACATTGCTCACTAAAAGTGACATTCACTCAATGATCTTAAACATTTCCCCTGAGTTAAGTTTGTGTTTGTGAAGAAGTCTGAGATGAGAAGACGTGGTCTGAGAGCAATACAGGAGGCCATCCAAACCCATTGTGAGCAACTGTCGCTGAGCAGAACTGGTGGCCTATGAAACCAGCTGTCAGCAGTCCTGAAATCCCATCCCATGCAGTTCAATCCTGACTTATGATGAGAGACCTTCGAATACAGACGAGTAACAAGGACAGGTGAAACAAACAATCGTGGCACGAGCATCTACCAGCAGTGCTGAAGTCTACCGCTGACTGACAGACGAGGTTGTGCTAGATCCATCTGAGGATTACCTACTTAAACGCGAGCCTGGAGTGGTGACCAGCCTTTAGCTTTAAAGTCCACAGTTTGAATGGACTGAGTGATTGACTCATCAGCTGTTTTAAAACAGATCACACCAAACTAAAAGGTGAAGAAAGCAATTGAAACAACTCAAATTCTCAAGTGAATAAACCTCATCCAAGGAGGTCATCAATCATGCCAACTCTGCGTCTCTGAGGCCGGGATGGGAACAGTTGGGAACAGATCAGAGGGAAGACGTGATGGTGTCTGCAGATTGTGCTGCTGTTTGAAAGACTTCCTGTTGAAGAACTTCAAGGATTTCAGTGTGGTTACTGTGATTTTCTGTAGCAACAGTACACACCTGCATTTTTACAAACTCACAGCTGCACTCTTATTACTCAGGAACAATCGTCTTGATACATGCTCAATCATCCAGGTGACTTCTTGAGTTTCAGCTGACAGCAGGGCTCCAACCTTATAAACAGTACATTTGCATAATGACTGAAACTAGCACCACTGATGAACAATGAGGTCAGTTTCCATCTGTGAATCTGTGAAACCTGTGAAATCTGTGAAACCTTACAAAGTGAAATATGTAATATTTGTAAGGTTGGGGAAACCTGCGGTCAGCTGAAATTCAAGAAGTCACTTGATTGACGATGGAACATTTCTCCCACTTAAAGTCCAGATGACCAGAAACTTTTTTGATGACTCAGGAAAAATAATGTCTACAAATAAATCTCACCAGGTTTATTTGTGGAGTTCATTTCAGCTTTTGCCTAAAGAAAATTGGCCACAAAAATTGTTTCCATAAACTTTTCAGAATTTCTTTTTCTTCTTCTGAGGAAACTGAATTCACTGTTTTTTACGACCTGCTGAAACCTTAAAAATGAACCGCGATGCAACAAACTGCTGCTCAGCTCATAATCATGTTCATGAAGGACAACAAGAACACCACCAACCTGTGACTCTTTAAATCTTTTACTCACAGTAAAGCATCACTCAGGGTGGTGATGCTGCCCTCTGCAGGCAAACCCAGGTTTTACATCCAGCAGCACTTTTAAAAATGTCCAGTAATCATACGTCATCAGTTTGTTTTAAAACATATTTACATTTCCCAGGATATTAATGGAGTACAAAACTATAAAGAAGAATTTACTCAAAATAAAAACACACACATTTGATTTCATTCAAATGTCTTACAAACTCAGAAGGTATGACACACTGAGACACACTAAACTGGTTTAAAGTAACTCCCTTCACTTCATACATGGAGCAAAACACTGAGTTTCACCTGCTGAGAATGACAGTTGCCCCAAAATTTTAAGGGTGAACATGAAGTTTTGGCTCTTCCTGAGCGCTGCAGCTCAAACCTGTAATCACCTCTGTTACCATCACAGGCCTGACTCGTGTTATCTACACCCAAAGATGTCTTTCATCTCACTGATTCATTGTTTAATATAAGATACACAAATACAAATGTAAACAGCATGATAGAAAATCTTCATCACCTCATCATGATGAGAGCAGATCTGCTTCACAGAAGCTTCAACAAGTTTTGGTGTTTTGAAAGTCTGAGAGTCATAGTGAGGTTGGAGGTGTTTCTCACAGTAGGAGGCCCCACAGACCCTGGTGGCTTTACGTTTCCTCCCACTGCAAACATCACAGGCCACATCTTCAGCTCGAGCAGAGTGGAGCTCAGGCTTTCTCAGCTCCTCCACTAAAGCTGCTAGTTCAAGCACCCCCACAGGCCAGTACCGGTCAACCATACAGCCTCCATTGGAACATAAAGCCCCCCCAAAAACAAAACCAATAGGAAACCCTACTAACTCATCCCGGGACCCCTCAAGAGATCAGTCGCTGCCTGCAAGAAGAAAAATCCTGTCTGAAAAATCCTTCCAGAATGGAAGAGTTAATAACACAGAACAATCCATTTATATCAATAATATCAGTGATGATAATGTAATTAGTACATTTTTATAAATCCAGTCAGTGATTAAAATATTATCAGAAAGGAAAATTACTCGTGTCCAATTCAATCTCATGCAAAATCAAGATACTACAGTTACATCTAATGAGTTAATGAATAGAGACCATGGTTCAATAACAGAGGCAACAGAGCTCAACAAGGAGATTCAACCAATCATTAATGCTAAAGGATTGTTTATTTTTCTAATTAATAGGTATTATTTTCTCACCAATGGCTAGAGTGGTGAGTATGTGTTTAGCTTTTTTGGTTGGATGACCGAGGTTTTCTCAGTAAACACAAATGAGGAGATAATGGGACTCTGCAGCCAAAGATGGAGGTATGTGTTTGAGTAATTTCACACCAAAAATGCCAAACAGGCGAGCAGATCCATAGTGCAAGAAATATGTGTCTGTGGTGTTTTGAGAACACTGAGTGCAAATATCAGAATCAGAGAAGCCCATTTTATTCACCCTGTGATGTGTGATATGAGTTCTGTGCAGGATTTGAACTGAAAGGGTTGTAATTTTTTTTTGTGATTACAATTGTATATTTACAAATCTGTGTCCAAAAATCTGATTCTGAGGACAGCTGAGAGTATTTTTGGAGATGGGTAAACTGATACAGTGAAATTAATCTATTCAGTTTGGAGAGTTTTTTGTTTTTTGGATGAATGACTTTCCAAAGAGCTGCAAAAAAGCAAGGACCAGCTGACTTTGTCAGAGGCTTTTTCTACAATCACACTTGTGTGGGCTGGTGAGGCACAAGAGAAAGGTTCAGCAGGTGGAGACCACAGACTGCTGCTCTCTCCTGGCTCGTTCTTCTTTTAGCAGATAAGATGATTTTCTAAGTTTGTGTTTGTTGAGTCTCTACTAAAAACTTTGGCTGTCAGGTGGCAAAGGAGCAATTAAGTCCTTTCCTGCTGGGTTCACCCAAAAACAGCTATACTAGTTTTGTTTTAATTACAACATGCTGAGGTCAGCCTGATGACATCAGTTTTCATGGATCATTTGTGTTGATATCAATATGGAAATCTAGTGTTGTATATAAATCTTTGTGAAGTCATAATGTTGCATGAAAAAAAATGTTTTAAAGCAGGGATGTACCCCAAGGACTAACACATTGTTGTGAAGTTGAGATGACTCAGTAGAAACTAAAGCCTTTACTTAATCGCTGATTACATGCTAACCTGTGTATTTTATTATCTGTACACATATGACAGGTGCACATTGGCTGAAATCTTTGGCTCCTATAAGCTGTAAAAACATAGATTTTTTAAAAAAAAAATAAGGCGTGCTGTTCAGCTGTTTCAGTGTCTTTTTATATGATATATTACTCAGTGTGGTTTCTTGGAACTTTTTTCAAGGTGAACTTTGAAACAATGGTCAAATGCTTAGCCAACCTAATGAAAAATGAAATCAGCGTCTGCCATGTGAAAATAATAACCGCAGACACCAGACTGCTAGCAAACAGAGCAGATTACATTCTGCATCCATTCAGGGAGAAAATGAAGAGTCATTTAAATCGTGTGGTTTTGTTTTGTACGTGTGAATCCTGAATGTGCTCATCGATCGTCAGCTGGCACACTGGTGAGGCACGAGCATCAGACAGGTCTGAGATTTATCCTCCATGCTTTCAGACTCTCCCAACGGCATTAAGGTGCAATCTTTCTGAGAATAACCTACTAACATCAAAGTTAAAGAAACCCAAAGAAAATAAGAATAAACTGAAATAAGAAAAGAGGAACCTGTAATCACTGATTTGGTTCATGCAGATAGAAACATCCAATTCAGACATTTCAGTTCTGGTCCAATAAACACACAGAGGGTGATAAACTTAAGAAACAACAGATTTATTAAACAGAATGAAGAGCAGAGGAGACACCCTGCCTCACACCGACGTTTATGTTTTATTACAACAACACCTGTTTCTGCTTCTTATTAAAGGCTCATTCCAGTTTATTTCAGCCTGCTGCACCTCCCACGCCGAGGGGAAATCAGCCGCTCAGAGGTAACATGAGGGAGGTAAAGCTGGTCCCAGCTCCACACTGAAGGGGGTGAGCAGGATTGACTTCTCACTCATCCTCATTTTTCTTTCATGAAACTCTTTGACATGAAATTCTGTTTGATTGTACATGATACAGGGAAATGCTCACTGATTTTAAAGAGGACCTGCTCTGCTCTTCCTCACTTCCTGTCGTGCATCATTTCCTGTTCCAGAGCAGAATTTCATGTTAAATGTAAGTTTCTGATAATGTGCTGATCGAATCACTCAGTTCATCTTAGTTTTTTCTACTTATGGCTCTGTATGTCACAGAGAGGGGACACAGAAGCACCACCCACCACTGTTCTGGTAGGGAGGGGGAGCCAATCAGATTAAAGTTGGCTTAAAGTGGGGGAAGCTTAAAAAAAAAAAAAAAAAGGACTAAAACAAAAAAGATGAACTAATAACATTAAGTCACTTCTTAGCAGTGAGGTCAAAGGAGAAGCATGGATTAAAGGTTTGTGGTGTGAACTAAGCCTACACACTAAAAGAAATACCCTACAAAATAAGTTCATCCTAAAATAATTCAGATGACGAAGGCCTGAGATTTTAATGGAAAACAACATGTTTCAGAGTTTCCACCACAAGCTGGCCTTAAACCAGAGAAAACTTTAATAGCTGTAAAGCTACAGAAAAATTAGTTCACAGGTTTTTCCGTGGACCTGCTTTAAACTTAATTCTTCATCTGTCACTGACTGGATTGCTGTGGTTCCCTTTGACACTCCTGATCATCAGACTAAAAATACTTCAGCCTTCTACAGCTGAGGGGTTAAAAAGTTTATAGACATCCTGGTTTTTTATCCTTTTACAGAGCATTAAAGTGACTGCTGGGAGTTTTTGGTCATGCTAAATAAAACAGCTCCATAACGATGAGAAAAAATATTATGCTTTCTAAACATAAGTCCTAACAGGAAGCAGGTATAAAGAAAAATAAGAAGACCAAGAGTAGATCCTTGAGGAACATCACAGAGCTCGGGAGCTGCACTGAGGCCTAGTTTGTGATGTTTTTTTATGAACTGTCAGTGATGCAAAGAATAGGTCCCCTTTAAAATATACTATATACAAGCCTCAACCACAAACCTGCGTTACATTTACAAAAAATAAATAAATAAAATAAAATTCAGAAATACTGCAGGCATCAGAACATCATACGTGTCTGAAAACACTGAACTAAAGCTGACGTTATGAGCAGCCACAACATTAAAGCCTTTGCAAGACACCGAACATCTCACTGGGATCCAACGGTCCTGGTGTTCAGGTGGACATTTCTGACACGGCTTACTGTGATGCTTGGGCGAGTGGACCAAGCATGGCACGCCCCCGGTGGCAGCAGTCTCCCACAACAACATCAAACTGCTCAGCAGCAGTTAAGAGAACAAAGAGGTTAAAGCAGAACGAAGAGGAGCCACCGCCTGTGAAGAAGCTTCAGAGTAGGAACAACAGGTTTTAATTTTGTGGCTCACCCACTTTTTTGGATCGAGAGCAGAAAAAAAAAAAAAAGTTTGGCATTCAGTGGTCGGTGTGGCACTGTGAGTGTACATGGTTATGGAAAACAGGTTCACCGCACACTCTGGGACATGTGTAGAGGCGTAAGCATCTCCTCAAAGATGGCACCCTTCACGTTGGAGCCCCGCAGGTTCGCCTCCTGAAGGTCGCAGCCGGACAGGTCGCAGTTCTGCAGGAACAAGAGAGAAAATGAACCTGAAAGCATCACGGACAGCCCGTGCATTTCTGGAGCTTGTTGAGGTTTTTATGCGTTTGTGTCTCCACCTCCTCCTGAACATTTCTTAAGTTGAATAAATTGAGCCAATTAAATTATATTAGTCATGCTTCTCTCCAGGTACTCCGGCTTCCTCCCACAGTCCAACGGTGTGCAGTTAGTGGGGTTAGGTTAACTGGTGATTATAAAATGCCCATAGATGTGAATGGTTGTCTGTCTCTGTGTTAGACTAGCAACCTGTCCAGGGCATACCCCGCCTCTCGCACCAAGACAGCTGGGATATGGCTCCCCCCGCAACCCTCAGTGGGATCATTAGAAGAGAATGGAAGTGATCATGTCTGACTGAAGCTGCGTCATCAGCTTTTTAATGTTACAGGTCAGATTAAATCACATCTTTAGCATTTGGACCGAGCACTCAGTCAGTCTTCCCGCACAGGAAATACATCTGATTCAGCGTGGCATAGGCACTTGCACAGTGTGATGTGTTTAGGAAGCGAGATATTTATCAAGCTCATCAATGTGAACAGGACACACAGGTCAGATCTGTTTTGAACTCCAGCCTCATGTGTGAGTGTGCGTGTGCATGTCTGTACAGACCTCGAGGTCAGTCCCAGCCAGAGTCGCCCCCCGCAGGTTACAGTTCTTCAATTTGGCATTCTTCAGCGTGGCGACTCTCAGGTTGATGCCCGTCATCTGACTTCCCTCCATGTCCACACCCTTCAGGTTGGCCCCTGACCCAACACACACACAAAAATATAAATATATCTATCTCTCTCTCTCCACAACAACCAGTGTCTGTGCGTTTATCTATAGATGGTTTGTGATTGGCTGCTTCACCCTCCAGGTTGGCCTTGACTCCTGCAGGATCCTCAAAGTTGCAGCCTCGCAACGACGCTCCTTCAGCGTTGGTACACAGCATCTTCACGCCCTGCAGGTTGGCGCCCTGCACACACCAGGGTTTTAATAGTTTTGCAATTTTCATTAGTTTTTATTTTTATTTAGTTTTGACTTCAGATTTTCAATTTTATATCAGTTTTAATTAGTTTTTACCAATTGTTTGCTAGTTTAGTTTAGTTTTTATTTTTTTGAAAATCCTTAGTTTCAGTTTAGTTTTGATTAGTTTCAGTTATAGTTTTAGTTGTGTTTGCAATAATTAAGTGTAACAAAATCCCAGTTTCATCATATCAGTCATTCTCTTCTGGTTATCCTTGGGTATGTTGCTATTCCAGCTACCATACTGCACCCTGGACAGGTCGCCTGTCTGTCGCAGGGCTAACATGCAGAGACAGACAACTCACATTCCCACCTATGGGTTCTTTAAATAAATAAAGGCAGATGAACAACCATTGATACCAGGCAACTATAAAATGTATATCTTGGCCCCAATGAGACTATTAACTCTTGCAGCACCGGGTGTTCGTAATTTTGGTTCAAGTGAATTGATAAACTTTTTGAAGGCAATTGACTCACACAGTTATGTAGATATCTCCGTCCTGTTGTCTCGGGATGCATCACGCTGCCTTGCCTGGGGTTAGCTTCTGTTTTCTGGGGATGAGGGTTGAGTGTGCTCCCTTACCTTCTCAAGGTAAGCTAGGTTAGCCTTCTTGTGTGAGCTTTTCAAGTGCACTTTAAGGTTTGTGGGATTTTTTTCCCTTTAGAAATGTCCCTCATAATTTGTCTGTTTCCACTACAAGACACTTGTTTTATCCAAAACACAGTCATATTCAAAGTAATCCCAAATTGTACTCTGGCGCTTTCTTCCGAATTTTCCTGACATGATTCTGCGCGTGGACGGAGCAGCGACACAGACGACTCGACTAACATACTTGCCACCTGCTGGCATGATTAGACAGCAAGAAGAAAATCTGTAAACTAAACTTCATTTTCACCCTTGACTACTGTATGACACGCACACATCAATGAAAACTAAACACATTTTTGCTATAAAATCAGTTAATTTTAGTTAGTTTTGTGAACACTCATAGTTTTAGTTAGTTTTCCTTTTTTTGTTTTTATTTCCGTTAACGAAAATGTTTTTTCACTTCTAGTTTTCGTTAACGATAATAACCTTGGCACACACACACACACACACACACACACACACACACACACACACACACACACACACACACACACACACACACACACACACACGATTCCGACACAGAGGAATCACAGCCAGATACAGCAGACACCTGTCCCACCTGCCGATCTGAATCCGAACCCAGAAGAGTGATCAGAAACAAGTGTCAAAGTGCTGCAGGTCATTCAGATTGTGACAGATGATCACCCAGGTGCTCAGACACCAGGTTGAATAATCAGATTGTGAAAATTAAACTGATCTGGGTTCAGTTTCTAACAGAGCTGTGGAGATCTCCTGGGCTGTTAAAACTTTGAGGGCTCAAAGTTATTGTACACGACGATTAGGTGATGGTGGGCGGCGACTCACGTCAAGGCAGGCCGCGGACAGGTCGGCTCGCTCCAGGTTGGCCCCGCTCAGGTTAGCGTGGGTCAGGTTGGCTCCTCTCAGGTTCGCCATCTTAAAGTTGATGTAACGCAGGTCCAGACGAGAAAGGTCGGCACCGGTGAAGTTCAGACCCTGAAACAAAACCCACAGAGCGCCCACTGTTACTCAAGTTACCTGTGGTGTCTTCAAATGCCTGACAAAGCCAAGATAATCTGAGCACAGGTGATCACGCTCCCTCACCTGCCAGGTAGCTGCTGTGGGTAACCAGCAGGTAGGGAATGTTAACTCGACCAAACACAGGAAAAGGCAGGATGGCCGATTCACAAAGGGAGTGTTTGGTTCCCAGGGGTTAATCTCAGCTAATGCTGTTGTTACCATGACAACCAGGTACACAGACACAGTGCTCACCTGACAGCGCAGCTCGGACTTTGTGGTCGTGGCCAACAGGAACCTGATGAACTCTTTCCGGGTCAAAGGTGAGTGATCGTCAGCAGGCTGAGAGGACTGAACACAAAATACCAATCACAGCAGAGTGCACACGCACACAGACCAAAAAAAAAAAAAAAAAAAAAAGCACACACCTTTATAAGGGCCTCCAGCTGTTCGGCAAGCTGCTCGATCCCAAAGAAGCGGGCTTCCTCCAGCACACCTGCACAGGTAAGAACACGGTTAGCAGGCTGTGTCTGTGAGCTGAACGGGCGCTGTGAATTTATGTGGCGTACCGAGGGGGTTGATCCCCTCGTTGATGATGAGCTGTCCGTGCCGCAGGTAGTTCAGGATGGGCTCGAAGTAATCCGGGCTGCGGTCGATCAGGTATGCGCCCTGGCGGTCACGCTTGTTCGCCCACACGTCTGAAACGTGCGCATGATTAAAGCACGCTGCACATGCGCCACTTCCTGCTGACGTGAAGCTGTGCTCACCTTTCTCTCTGAACATGTGGGCCAGCATACTCTCCGGCTCCTTACTGACTAACGTGCTCCTGAGCAAGCAAACACACACAAGACTCAGATTAACAATGACCTTTAACCCTCCACGTCAGGGAGGTTCGGCTTCACAGAAACAAAATCATGAAATTTGTAATAAAGCTCAGGACAAGCTGATCAGCAGCCTCTGATCACCATCAGCAGCCTTCAGGTGAATGACAGAATAATCTGGATATTCTGCATCGCTGGGGGACAACAGCGGCCCCAGCATGTCACTCTGCACATTGCAGCACCTCCACTCCACCTCCGATTTTGACTTTGACAGCTGAGCGTCATTAAAGACTGATTATTAAGGTCATCACGAAAACAAAAGCAGCCGATTTAAATCACAGTGCAAAACCTGCCGTGACGACGGTTATGCTTACCGCGTCGTCGTAAAGCAGCGTCCACCGACATTGAGAGTCAGCCAATCGGTGTGAGTCTGATCCTTATCAGGGCCTCTGGGGTCATCCTGAGGATCTGGACAGGTGAGCGCACAGGTAGCATTAGTGCAATAAACATGAGTCCAATCAGCTCTTTTACCAGCCGACACCAACGGGAAGTCTGCACAAAAGGTGGGTGGGGCTTATGTGTCAGATTAGGGACATCATTTGGATGTCAGAGTTGAAAAGAAAAAAAACCCAAAACAAAACAAGTTAAGAGCATGTGCAGGAACTTCTGCACACTCTGAGCTCAGAGTCAAAAACACCCCAGCAGCACACCCCTGACCCCTCGGCTGCAGGTCATCACACTCACCTTCAAATGAGTCTCTCTCAGAAACGTACAGCACGTCATCGTCTCTGCACATACAAACATAGGAAACACAGTGAGGGTGGGGCTGTCTCAAAACAAACAAACACACAAACGGCAGGCATATACTTGCATATTAAATAAACAGAAAAATAAGGTATAAATAAACAAGCGTGGAATTATTAAAATGATCTAAAATTAAAAAAGGGATTATATCTATGTGCCCGGTTTTTATTGTCACTTGCGTCACTTTTTGCCCTCCACAGGAACATTTCACCGCTCACAGGTGGAAACACCTTGAACGCCTCTGCAGTTCCATGGATTCACTGTTACACCTGGACAGGCCCCTCACCTGATCAGCGCGATGTCGTCGATGAGACCGCCGTTCCCGTTGTACACATTGGAGGCTCGAATGCCCAGCTTGGAGCCGGCCACACACAGCAGGTCCTCCAGTGATCCGTACACGGCCACCACCTGCGCGCTCGCGGACAAAACGCACCGTTACCGCTTCCGCCCGTCGAGAGATCCGGGGGCGTGCTGGAGCGGGAACAGGCCATTTTTGTCCCCGCCAGCACACCGACTCCCGCCTCACCGTTATAGCTTACCTTTCCGTTCGTGCACGTGCCGTTAACGAACAGCGTGACTCTCCTCATAGTGGACAGCTTCAGCCGAACCGGCCGCTCCCGCGTCTGCCCGGGAAAGGAGCTCCTTCGGCCACAGCAACAAGCGCTCTCCCTTTCCTCTTCCACAATCCGCTCAGACATCCAGCGAGCCAATCAGCGGGCCAGACTGGAGACCGACAGCCAATCAGTGAACAGAGAGGGCGGGGCCCGTGAGTTTCCGTCAAAAAACTCACGGATGGAGGGACAATTATAAGTATATTTTATCTTAAAGATTATAAAAAAAAAAAAAGTATCCAACTAACAAATTAAAAGTAACAATTTATATTTAGAATCAAATAGAAGTGAAGCAAATAACTGAACACAAAAAAGCAATAAAACAAAGTTAGAAATGTAGCAAATGATTAAAATAAAAGCAATGCAGACCTACACAATTTAAAAGTGAAAGCAGAGGCAACACCCCTCAGACACTTCGCTGATACTGGTTTGAACTTCTGAGCAAATTTAATTCTTCAGCATGCTGCTGGAAACTGGTTGACATTGACATTACATCATTATGACATCGTCACACAGCTGCTGCAGATGTGTCAGCTGCCTCCATGCCAACAGTAAAAATGTGACTGAGGCCACCTGATTGCAGCTTACTCCCCATCATGTTTGAGATCTGAGCTCAGTGAAATCAGAAGCTGGGTCACTGAGGCCATAGAGGGATGGTGTTGTCAGCCACAACACTCAGGTAGGCTGCGAGCCCCGTCCCCCCCGAACGCAGTGCTTTCAAGTGTCATGTTAAAGTTTTGAAACAGTCAATTTGAAGCACACAAGCTCTTTAGAGTTGTATGTGATGTAATATTACTGAGTGGAGGTTTTCATTATAACTGTATAAATAATAAATCAAAGGCTGTGAATAAAGACTACAGACATGCCTGATTTAAAGAAAAAGCTTTATTAAAAATAATCCATATGGAGCTGCTGACAGACTGCAATCAGAGCAATCCGCTAGTTAAAATACACCAGAAACACCATAGTCCAGTTACAGTCTGGTTCTGACCCACTGGGCTCCATAACGGTGTGAGCAGGTTCAGCTTGAGGTTGTATTGCAGATCATTTGACCAGAGTTAGGCAAGACGCAGTGTCAGTGTTCACATTGTCTGGTAAAAACAGTTTAAACGCCTCCAGGATTTAGTTAAAAACAATTCTGCACCATCTCCGCCTCTAATTGCCGCTGCCATCCCTGTGGCGCTCTGCTCTCTGAACGTCACCATAGTTGAGGATGCGCCTGCCGGCATGCATGATGAACAGCTGCTTTGTGAAGTACACCTTCAGCACACCTTTGAGCAGCACGTAAGCACTGCCACCCTGTGGAGCAGACACCAGTAAACCAGTCAGTACCACTGGCTTCTTAGCCAACCAATAACCTTACAGAGCACATCATTCTCCAATCAGAGGTCAGAGTACATTTACCAGCAAAGCGCGCTGCAGGTGAGAGGTCACAGACGGGAACAGTAGCCGCCCAGTTAGAACAGCAATGGAGGGAAACAGGAGTGCGCCACAAAGCATCCTGGAGGTCAGGAACTGACGCTTCCCTCTGGGCTCATCCACGGGAATGGGGGGCAGGTACTGCCGATTTTCTGTGGGGGAGGGGCAGACTCACCTTTAAACAAGATCTGACAGACCAATTCCTCATGATAGTGAGCAGAGTCAAAAACCGTAACACTGACGTTGCAGCGGCAGATGTCTAAACTAGGACAGGAACAACAGCACAGCACCCCCCTCTGACTGCCTGCAGTACTGCATCTGCCATTTACAGCAAACCTTAATGGACTTTACAAGGTCATTTGTCCCATGGCAGCAAATATGGCACAACTTAGAATTCTGTTTTATTTATAAGCAGTGAATCATGAGGAAATTTTATACCATAAAGAACAAATTCATGAGTTAATCAGCACACCTGAAAGAATATAAAAGGTCTTAAAACATTTAACTTTAAGTGAAACTGCTCATGCATCTGCACTGCGACATATTCCAGGTGTGCATGTACCTGACGGCAGCTTTGGTTCGTAGCAGCATTTCTGCCACAGCTTCAAGACGCAGTCATCCCAGCGGACGGTCTTCCCAAGAATGAGCAGTACGGGGATGGCGGGCAGGCCGGAGAGTAGGAGCACAGGCCTTGCTCCCCGTATAGCCATCATACCATTTGCCCGTCCCATAACCTGCAGAACACGAGGTGTTGAGGACGCTGCCAATGTGATGCCCTTACAAGACGTTCCCTCTGTGTACCTGCACGACCGTCACAGCGCCGTAGCTCAGAGCTGTCCAGTACGCCGTCCCAAACAGCAACCCAAGGGTCCCAAATGGACCGATGGCTGTCAATGTTCTGTCCACCACTCGCAGAAAGTCCACCAGTGGGCCTAAGGAGAAACAACAACTCAGGATCAACGTTAACCCACTACGCGTTCTCCACTGACAGGATGCACCACCCTTCCTACACCTGTTAAACACCATGTGTTCAGTTTCTCCCTTCGCCTGAAGGGGTAGTAGAGAGCTCCACCACACCTCTGAGGACCTATGATATGACCCTGAATAAGTTGACACTCACCCATCTGCGGGAAGATGACCGAATACGCCACCTCACACAGCTGACATCTGATTGGCTGCTGGCTCACTCTCAGTCTATTGTCCAGCCAGTACTGCAAGCAGGTCAGGTGCACCCACTTAGTGCTTCCTCTGCACCTGCAGGGACTCAGCCACTCAGCACCGGGGTCATCCTGCTCCGTGGCAAAACACACCCAGCAGTGCCTGAAATGAGACATGAATGAACCTCAGCTTCAAGTTCGCTCATGAAACATTTAAAAGGTGTTAAAACACACAAGGCCTCACTGCAGCTGCACGACTTGTACACAAGACGGCAGTATAGCCCCTAAATTACCCAGAGTCACCACACACATGAAAGAGTTCAGCCTGAAAATGAGCAGAGCAGCAGCACAAAAATAAAATTAGAAAAAGTTAAAATTTTACAAAAATGTTTTCATAACAATTCTCAAGGAAAACAAAATGTATTAAAATTTAGAATTACAATCACCATCTTAATAATTGCAACAACTGAAAGATTAAGTTACTGGAACATCTGCATACACAAAAAAGTGAAAGAGTTCATTTTAACTTGTTTCAGCTTTGTGGAATCAAAGTTCATTCTGAGGATAAATCTTACTTCTCAGATGGCTGCAGAGCCATGATGTTACCAGGCATAGTCTGAACCACAGCAGGCTGCTCCACTCAGTCTGGAGAGTTAAAGGTGGCATTGTTAAATAGATAAGGTAAAGTAAAAAAAAAAAAAAAAAAGTTTAAAGAAAAAGCTGCGACTGTCAAAAGATTTAAACTTCAGCATCATTTTAATGACGCAGGAGAGAAACAGACAATGCTACAGAAATACTCAAGAAAACTGCTAAAATGCATTTAACCGGTCTGAGTAAACTTCTTTAAACTGTAAAACACGGGGGGGAGGGGGGGGGTTAAAGACCCTTCATGTAAAAAAAAAAAAAAAAAAAAAAAAAATTAAAATAAAGTGGAGGGAGGAGGCATAACACAAACCTTTAACGCTTCCGAAGAAACCATCAGAGAAGCAGCACAGAGTGAAAACACGCTCTAATCAAAAACTGATGATCAGGCAAACTCCAAAAACACGGCAGTGTCAGGGCGTGACACGTTTGCAAATAATCAGAGTTCAAAACCCACACCTGCGTCTAAAACCAAACAAAAGAAAGCCCAGCATGTCCATCCATCTATATTAAACGTGCCAGCGTGAGGTGGTAGCGAGTACATTAGAAAATGAAATACAATGAAACCAAAAAGAGTACCGACACGGAGAATGTGTTTTGTTTATTTGGACACGGAGAATGTGTTTTGTTTTGTTGGGTTTTTTTGGACACTGAGAATGTACGTTCAAATTAAATGTCTGATGTTTAAAAAAAGTGACAGCAGGTGAGATAAAAGCGCAAAGCCCCTTAGCCTCGGACTGCGGCTAAGCTAATGGCAGGATGTGGGTCAACGAGTGCCCAGATTTCTGACAATGATCCGAACCACCAACCCTGAGGTCCGTCAGAACCTCACACCTGTGCTCACTCACATCTCCACGGCCTGTGATCGCTCATCCAGCCAGCAGCATCACGCCTCCTCCTCCCCACTCTACAAAACTCGTTTGAAAGCAGTTTACATAAACTTCACTTTGTAAAAAGAGCTCTGGGGGACGTTACGACTATATCACACCGGAAGCAGCCTTAACACTTTTGTGTCATTAAACCTGTATTCTCTAGGAACATAAACACACTTAAGAGTTTTTATAATTTAGCTAACAGCACATTAACTACTAACCTACATATCGCGCTGGCACAAGACAGCACTTCTACAAAGCGTATCCTGTTAAAACAGCGCGTGCTACTTACGTAAACCCTCAACTCACCTGAGAAACGCGTACCGCTCCCACCTGCTCGAGCCCAGTCGCAGCTGTGTTTTTTATCACTCCCCAGGCCCCGTGGACCCGCCCACTTTGGCTTTTTTCTAGCTTTCTGATTGGCTGGATCCCGTGACACTGGTAATGCCTTGAGGGTACACGGAAAATGTATTTAAAGCTGCATTTGTCGACTTTTAGAGTGTGAGTTACTAGCAATTAAAGACTGCCCTGCAAATACTATCTGTAATATTTCTGTTAAACAAGAAGTCACATACTTGGGACTGTTAATATCCAAAGACCAAAAATCAAGATGCTCTTCAAACTTCACTCCAATTATACAGAAAACCCGAAAAAAGTTCAACCAGTGGCTGCAAAGGGACTTGTCGTTGAAAGGTAGAGTATTAATTACTAAAGCTGAAGGGATATCCCGATTAACATAGCCTGCTCTCTCCTTACATCTGGATAAGAAAATTAGTAAAGATATTGACCGTATGCTCTTTAATTTTATATGGAAAAACCATACGCATTATATTAGAAAAACTGTTGTGATGAATAAGTATCAGGTGGGCTTAACGTCTTAGACTTTTTAACTTTAAATAACACTTTCAAAATTAATTGGGCTAAACATTTTCTTAAAAACCCTACCTCTATCTGGAACTTTATACCATATCATATTTTCTCTCGTTTTGGTGGCTTTAATTTTATTTTAAATTGTAATTACAATGTTGAGAAACTCCCTGTAAAGCTTTCATCCTTCCATAAGCAGGTCCTCTTAGCGTGGACCCTCGTTTATAAACACAACTTCTCACCTTACAAATACCTTATCTGGAACAACAGAGATATTTTATATAAAAATAAATCACTTTTCCTGGAAACTTGGGTCCAAAATGGGATCCTATTGGTGGCTCAGCTGGTTAATAAAGAGGGACAACTACTTACTTACAACGACTTTATTGCACTATATAATTTTCCAATCAGTGTTCAGGAATTCTCAATGGTGCTTGGTGCCATACCCTCAGGGACTTTAATGTTATATAAAAACACTGACAGCTCAATATCTACCTCAGTCACTCTCCCTGATCCAGCTGAGTCACCAATAGGAAAAATCTGCTTTTCACAGGAACTTGGTAACAGCAATAAGAGAATACGTAGTTTATTGTTCTTTTACACAGAGATTCTGGAAGGAATTTAGCAGGTTTGTTATTGTCCATATTTTAGGGGAGTTTTCTTTACGATGGGAAAATGTTTTATTCTGTTTCTTTAAGTTCCCCAAGAAGAATGATAAATGTTTTTTATGATAAATTTGTTAATACTTTTAGCTAAATTTTTTATCCATAAATGTAAGTTTACTAACAAAACACCATATTTCTGTCATTTTTTAAGGATGTGGAAATGTACATACAATCAATATCAGACTCCACCAACAAAAAGGCTCTCAAAACAATATATGTATGTGAATTTTTGCGTGTATTCTTATAACTGTTACCTTTTTCTTTTACCCCTGGCTTTTTGTGTTCATGTTCTGTTGTTTTGTATACTTCATCTGTTCGTATGTTGTATACTCATTGTTTGTTAAATAAAGTAAAAAAAAAAAAAAAAAAAATTGTCGACTTTTAGTGCAACTACTGGACTTTTTTTTTATTACGAGCAACATGAAGTGTTATCTTTTATGTTGTCACTTTCGGTGAATATATTGTCATCCTTTTTACCGACAATTAAAATGTAAATGTTTGTAAATGTAGATTAAATAAAATATTTTTTTAGCTGATATTATCGTTAGAAAACACTGCTAAAAAAAACCCCTCTGTGTAGTAAAGCGCTTTAATTGCATTATTAGTTAAATGTGATAGTTAACTGTGATCTGCCAGCAGACCCCCAGAAACGCTGCCACTCGTTGACAGCGTATAGACATGCTGATTGGCTCTCCGTGATGCCAGTCAGGATCTCTGGAGCTTGATTGGCTGTCTGCACCGTGAGCCCGCCTCGGTGCTGTGGTTGTTGTGGTCGGGGCGGCAGCAGCGGCAAAGGAGCGTCGACAGGCGTAGAGCGGAGCGGCTAACCGGCGCTGATTTTTACATGATTAAAACACTAAACGGGCACGAAGACTCACGCGGATCGATAGAAACACACCTGAAGCGCACGTGCGGTCATGGAGTCCTATGACATTTTAGCTAACCAACCGGTGGTGATTGATAATGTAAGTATGATGATGTCATTCATCCACACCCAGCCCGAGGCCGCGGGCTAACCGTTAGCCTGCCGCTATTGTGTCGGAGCTAATAGGTCGGTGCTCACCTTTCCTGGAGGTGCAGCGGGGTTCCTCTTTCCTCTATGTTCCCTCTATGATGCTGCCAGCTCGCCTCCTCTGGCCGGCTCACTTCTGCAGCTCTCAGCCGCGTTAGCCGCTAGCCGGATCCGCTGCTAGCTCCGGACAGGAGCAGGTTAGTGGAGCCGGATCCGGGGCGTGTTAGCTGTCCGTGGTGCTGTAGCGGCATCAGCTCACTCCTCCACCCGGCTCTGCTGCTAAATAACCAGCAGACAGGTTGCGGGAGTCACCCCGAAGCCCCACATGCAGTACAGCAGACGGCTGCTAGCATGTTAGCATGGCCGTGACACTGTCAATAACCGAGAGGGGAGCTTCATCAGCACATAGAGCTAACCTTAATTCCGTCAATGAAAGTTAAAACCTGACTATATTTTTATTTCTCAGTGACGTGCCCTGTGACGTGCAGCACTCAGCTGGAGCTGTGTCTGATTTAAACGTGATGAATCCAGTGTATGTTCCACTCATGCCTCTTCACCCGCTCAGGCCATCAGTCTGAGCAAAGGTGTTTCAGCTCCTGTCTCTTTAAGCCTATTATTTTCTCATTGGATGATCTCAGGAAGCCAGCTGAGGCGCTCTGAGCGTTGTCTACAAACACAGAGACTGTCTGACCTGTGAGCAGGAGTCTCAGTTTAGTGTGTTTTAGGTTCAGAGACTGAAGGTTTCTCATCTTGGGCTGATTCTGTGAATTTAGGGAGGACCCCCTCCTCGGGCCATGAAAGGAGCCTCACAGACCTGCAGGTTGTGCAAAGAGAGCAAGTTTACAGTCACTTACTCAGACTCACTCGAAATTGGCATATTTTGTCTACAAGAAGCGGGAAGGTGGCAATCAGGAAGGCAATGCTTTGGCAGCTGTTGTATTTCAAACCAAAACCAAAGGTGGGGTGCCTAAACTCCACCGGGTGTGAGTTTAATGGTGGGACGAGCTCCACCCCAAGGCTTCCACCTCCAGGGATTATTTGCGATCTAAAAGTTAAAATAAGGTTTCATGTGCATGTGTGAGTGTGAGAGTGCGCTGATGAAGAGTTCAGAAACACAAATCAATAGGTCAAAGATCAAGCCTCAAACAGTAATCACAGTGAAGCTGATAGTTGGTGCGTTTAATGAACAGTTTTCAGTTCAGTTTATTTCAGCGTTGGTGCATTTCACAGATTTTACTAGGTTGTCTTTACTCAGGTTTTACTTCACTGAGAAGGTTTTGGTATCGAGCTTTAGACCGCTGAGCTTCTCTGAGCTCTTTGTGAGATATGGTTTCAGATGTTTGGGATAATTAAGCTGCTGTCGTCGGGGTTTGGCGTCTGGCGCTCCTTCCTGTTCGCTCACTCACAGCAGGACGAGAAGCTTTGTGCAGCAGAAACAACTTTTTTTTTACTTGGAGGACAAAGTGTCTGTTGAAGCAGAGGAGCTGTGACTGCTGCCAGCCTCGGGCGGCATCTCATGACCTCTCAGCTTCTTTAACCCTGTGATGCCCAAACGTCATCTTTCTTTTCCCTGCAGGGGTCGGGGGTCATCAAGGCCGGCTTTGCGGGAGACCAGATCCCCAAATACTGCTTCCCCAACTAGTAAGTTAACGGAGACTCCATGATCTCTGTTGCTGTTTAACCAAGCCTGCAGCTCACTCTCTCAGTGCTCTGTGTGTTTCATGTGCAGCGTTGGGCGTCCAAAGCATGTGCGCGTGATGGCGGGAGCCCTGGAGGGAGACCTCTTCATTGGGCCCAAGGCCGAGGTACCACTGCTCCTCCTCACTGCCGATTAAACTACATCCCTGCTGACACTCACTGCCCTTTTATGATGCTGTTATCTTTATTATAATAATAATAATAATAATAATCATTATCATTGTAATTATTATTATCATCATCATCATTTTTATTATCATTATTGTTGATGCTGAGGTCGGTGCAGAGGCAATCAAACCTGAGCTTGCAGACCTTGGTGAGGCAGTGTTATCTTTACCGAAAGGCGTTTAATGTGTGAGAGCACGTAAATGTCATGTATTTAGTAACCTCATGATGGCGATTGAAGGTGATGAAGGATGTGATGTGTGGCCATGCTTGAGCTGCTCATCTCTAGCAGCTTCAGGAGGTCCAGCAGCTCTGCTCTCACTGGAAGAGGAACAGGAAGTTATTGCCCTGCAGGATCAATAAAGTTTCTTGTTTTGAATACAGGTTTTTTTTTTTTGGTTGTGTGGGGTTTTTTTGTTTTGTTTTTTCCAGATAATTGTCACATGACCTTCTCACAGCATCTGCAGCTCTCTTTTTTTCCATCAGATCAAAGCATGTGACTGGATCACATTTTCAGGGAATAATAAACTCTCCTCCTCCCCCTCCTCCCGTCAGGAGCACAGGGGCCTGCTGTCGGTGCGGTACCCAATGGAGCACGGCATCGTGACCGACTGGAATGATATGGAGCGGATCTGGCAGTACGTTTACTCCAAGGAGCAGCTGCAGACATTCTCCGAGGAGGTGAGCTCCTCTCCGGCTCTCTCACTTCCACACACTAGCTTGTCGCGACACCGCTAACCCTGTGTTTTTTTTTGTTTTTTTTTTTGTTGTTGTTGTTTTGTTTTTTTTAACCTTTCCCAGCATCCTGTGCTGCTCACAGAGGCTCCTCTGAACCCGAGCAAGAACAGGGAGAAGGCGGCTGAAGTGTTCTTCGAGACTTTCAACGTGCCAGCACTCTTCATCTCTATGCAGGCCGTGCTCAGTCTGTAAGAACTCACTTCCTGTTTGTGTCCTCCTGTTGCTGACTCAGCATTGAGCTGAAGGCCGTGTGAACCTCAGCCTCATGTTTGGTCAAGAAACAGTTAAAGGTGTTAAACGCACACGAGGGCTCACTGAAGACTCGCTGCAGTTGCATGGCTCACACACAAGGTGGCAGTATAGGCCCTAAATTACCCTGAGTCACTGCAAGCTCACACACACACACACACACACACACACACACACACACACACACACACACACACACAGGGTTCTGTGCTGATTGTAGGTGTGTTCCTCATTAAAGGGGAGGACCCTGACCGCCATCTGTGACAGCTCACTGAGTCTTTGTGTGCTTTGAACCAATCAGATGTGACTTTGGGTCACATTATGATCTGAGCCCCTCTGTGATGGAAGGCCTTCACACACTGGGCAAGTAAAATCAGCATGAGTGTTTCTGTTCTTAAAACAGCTGTCGAACTTCACAGAATGAATGTGTGAGACTCAGAAGCTTGGAACATGCTCGGCGTTTCAGAGTTTTGACCAAACGGATCGCTGCATTTGGCAACAAGTACGCTTGTAGCTCAAAGTGTACACTGGTACTGAATCTACACTACGTCAAAACGGTAAATAATCCGTTTTGACGTCACAACTAGCTGCTGCTGCCTCCTCGGGTGTTTTCTCAACTCTGCCAAGGAGCTCAAACTGCCCACTGACATGAAACATGGCCAAAGCTTCGACCCTGGATCACAACAGGAAATCCTCCTGCTGCTTGCTGCCTGCATATAAACCAGAATCTGTTTCTTCCCTTTCTTGCTCAGAAATGCCAGTACCAGCTCATCATTGCTTCACGGCCACTCCGTTTTTGTTTTTTTTTTGTTTGATTTTTTTCACTGTGCGCATTGTGAGATCAAATTTTCGTCAAAAATGTTCAGATCTGAAAAACGTGCCAACCCCGGAACAGAGTCTGTGCAGGATGCAGAGGGTCGATTATTAAACATGTGAAGCCTGAGTTTAACATGTTGCTGGGCTGAGAAACGTCCTGATGTTAACATGACTGGACCTGATGGGGTTTTGATGGTTCTCCTGTTGTGTCTGTGTGTTGATGACATTTTAATTAAAGTTAGAGAAAAGTGCATGTGATGCATGTTGCGTCGTCTTCGCGTCTGTTCACCAGACAGAATCAGAGCAGGCTAGAAGACGTTTGCTGAGTCTCTATCATAACCGTGATGGCCTCTGTTTTCCTACAGGTACGCCACAGGCCGCACCACCGGCGTAGTGCTGGACTCGGGCGACGGTGTGACCCACGTGGTGCCCATATACGAGGGCTTCGCCATTCCACACTCTATCATGCGTGTGGACATCGCTGGGAGAGATGTGTCGCGGTACCTGCGACTGCTGCTGCGTAAGGAAGGATACAACTTCAACACGTCGGCCGAGTTTGAGGTCGTTCGCACCATTAAAGAGGTGAGGCGGCGGCGGTGGCGGTGCTGAAATGTGAGTCAGGTGTTATGAGAGTTTCTAATGTTCTCATATCCCTGCAGAGAGCCTGCTACCTCTCCCTGAACCCTCAAAAGGATGAGACCTTAGAGACCGAGAAGGCTCAGTACGTCCTCCCTGACGGAAGCACTTTAAACGTAAGTCCTGTTCCTACTGATTGGTCGTTCCCGTGTAGCGTTCCTCCCCATTCCCCTGACATGTGACCTTGCCGTTTTCAGATCGGCCCCGCCAGGTTCCGCGCCCCGGAGCTGCTGTTCAGACCCGACCTGATTGGAGACGAGAGCTCAGGCATCCACGAAGTCCTGGCCTACGCCATCCAGAAGTCCGACATGGACCTGCGGCGCACGCTCTTCTCCACCATCGTACTGTGTGGCGGCTCCACACTCATCAAAGGTCAGTGCACGCACTGCAGTCTGTAAAACTTCCTGTTTGCAGCGGCGAGTAACACTGTACTGTCCCCACTCAGGCTTCGGCGAACGGTTACTGACTGAAGTGAAGAAGCTCGCACCCAAAGACGTGAAGATCAAGGTAAGCTCTGACTTGGACACGCCCACAGTAACCTCTGACCTCCTTCTCCTGCTCACTAAAGTACTCGCAGCACAGAGGCATCCCGAGCCTGTTTCTCATGAAAATGCTCGGGAGGAGGAGGAGAGCAGAGATGTATACATTTAAAAGAAATATATTTATGTATTCACAAAGCAAACAAAATGCTTTGTAAACCGTGAAGAAGTCTTGGAGAGGAGGACTCAGTGAGGAGATGTCATTTAGGAGGTGTGAGTGAGGATGTCTCAGCAGGAGGTGTCAGTGACTTGTGGTTTCTCTTTGGCAGATCTCGGCCCCCCAGGAGAGGCTGTACTCCACGTGGATTGGGTAAGTCTTTGATTCACTCGTGTGTCACTGTGTGTCTTTGTGGCTATTCCCTCTGATTGGTCCTTTCTCTGACCCCACTTCTTGATGCAGTGGCTCCATCTTAGCGTCGTTGGACACCTTTAAGAAGATGTGGGTGTCGAAGCGGGAATATGAAGAAGACAGAGCACGTGCCATCCACAGGAAGACCTTCTAGGCCAATAGCCCCTCAGAACTGTCCTCATTGCTCCCCCCCCATCCACCTGCTTCTAACCCACCGTTGACCTCCTGCTCCTCAACCTGCACACACACACCTTTATGTGTGCTCGTCTCCATATTTACCTCCTCTGACCCCCTCCCCTCCATGTTCTTCCTGCTGTCAGGTGGCGGTGACAGCACGCTCTGAACGTGACACGCACACACACGCACCCACACACACGCACACACACTCGCACACAAACACACACTAGCATGCACACACACAGACGTGTGCGCACACACACAGGGCTGTGGGGCGTGCTGGAGGTTGCGGGTGGTGCTGTGGATGCTCTGAGCTCCACACTGAAGCCTGTGAGGCATGATGACATCATAAACCTGAATGTTTTGTTTGCTGATGTTCAGATTTGATTTCATGTCTGTTTGTAGCTTCTCTGACATGAAGCTCTGTGCTATTAAACTGTATTATAGATCTGATCTGCACATGTATTCTGTCAGCACGGTTCATTTATTGTCGCCGCTCATGATCTTCTTTACCAATGAAATGTTTTTTTAGCTGAACATGGCATCACGAGTTTGTGTGGAGGAAAATGTTCAGCAATGTCTTTATGTCGGCTTTTTGTCCGAGCTGACAGATTAAAACAAAATTTGGGAAAAGCTTCACTCAGTTTTCATTTTCTTTGCTTTAGAATTTATTTTATCATGAAATATTTCATTACAAAGTTGTCATCATGGTAATTTATTATAAATTAATTTTTCATGAAATAATTCATAAAATTATTGTAAATTAATTTACCTACAAGTAATCTATTAATTCATCAAATTCATTATCATAGTCATTTGTCTGTGTAATCTATGATAACACAATCACAAAGGGTTTAATCATAAATTAAATCAAAAAATAAAGTCATTATAGTAATTATGTATGATAAAGTAAGCCACGATCAGGTCTTCATTAAGTGATTTATTACAAAGTAATTCATCATGAATAATTATTAATAATAATAAATAAATGTAAAAGATTTTAAATCAAAGTAGTTTATCATAAAGTATGTTGATCGTTTTTTTATTACCGCTAATCATTTTAAAGCTCAGTTTTTAAAACCTTACGATGTAACTACAGCTCAGTCCATGCAGCAGTATATTAACCCTTTAAGACCTACCATAGAACCAAGTCCGCCAGAGCTTATATTATATTTTTACATGCTGTATTGCAATTTTTGGGAGTATTTTAAGTTGCTATATATCAATACAACCATAATAGCCCAAATTTTAATAATATGTATGCATTAAGTGCATAGTAATTAAATAAATTGCAAAAAAGTGCAATAAACTACAAAAAATTTGAAAATCTTTTTTTTTAACATATGTTTCTAATTGAAGGAATTTAAGAGGCTTATCCCTCAAAACTGTAAATACAAAAAAGTTGCATAAAATAGTTTCCCACCACAGGAAATTTATTTTGAATGTCTTCATAGTTTCATTTTTGAAATACACCAATTTTTATACACTGCAGGAAAAACGAAAATAAATATTATAATGCAAATTTGCAAAAAAACAGCATATGCATCAAAATAAACTATTTCCAACAGTGCAATTTGAGTTCTAAGTATCCGAGAAACTATTCAGAAAAGCATAAAGTCAAACATAACTTTTAAAAACACCAGTATAGGCTTATAAGGTAAAAAACTACATTTCCGTGAAAATGACATCACTTCCGGTTTCGGGCAGGTAATGGCGGACATGCGATAGTTCGCGCTGACGTCTATTCCAACTTAGGAAGTGTTACGAACAACTGATTGGATCGGCAAAGTGTGGAATATTATGTTTTTGTTGCTGCAAGTGCTTCTTATGCAATTTTTGCAAAGGTGTATGTGGAAGGAAACCGTGACTTAGGACAAGCTGATGGTATAAGATGTAAGTACAACTCCTCCAGTTTCATATGCAAAAAAATTTATTGCGCTAGCTTACATGGTTCCGGTTCTGCAGGGATTTAAAAATAGTTATGCAAAACCGGGCGTCCCCGCTTCGACCGGTTTTAAAGGGTTAATTACTAACCTCATATTGTGGATGGATTATCTCAGTTGTTCTACTGACTGAAGTTTAATCCGTTTACAGCATCCTGCCATGCGATTGCATTTATCCCTAACCATCGTGAATCCTCGTGTTAACTTTTATCAAGTGGAAAAAAGCTAGCGTTCATCCTCCGGCTTCACTGTGTTTATGTTATGGTAACATAGGTGTGTCGCTAGCGATCATGTAGCACATCATTATATACCAGCTAGCCCAACTTCAGTAACCCTAAGAACGTCACTGCTGTTTAGTTCCCTGTCTTCATTTATGAAGGAAGTGATAGCAGAGCTGTACGTTTTAATTTTTCTGAAATCCCTCAGCCAGAACATGCTATATTATTTAATCTGGAGACTTCCCACGTACCACTAGAGGGAGCCCAAGTACCACCAGTGGTACACGTACCACAGTTTGCGAACCACTGCTTTTCAGAAAGCTAATTTCTGGTGCTTGTATCTGCAATCTTGTTCTTTCTGTCACTACCCAAAGCTTGTGACTATAGATGAGGGTAGTGACGTAGGCCAACTGGTAAATTGAGAATTTCGCTTTCACGCATGGCTCTCTTCACCACAAGGGACCGGTACAACATCCGCAATACTCCAGCCGGAGCACCAATGCATCAATCCCGCCCCCTTCTCCCCTTACTCGTGCACAAGACCCCCGAGATACTGCTCTATTTGGGGCAGAACTCGTCCCTGACCCAGAGAGGGCACCTCAACGCACCCAAGGCGTGCGTTGAGGTGAGCCAGACTATATCTATCCTGTATCTCTCAACTTCAAACACTAACTCAGGCTACCGGAGAGGTGACATTCCATTGGTTGTCTCGGTAACTGGGGATTGGTCCGCAGGGTCTCCACCCGTGGCTGTTGCCCAGCCCACGTTGCACCCAACTCCTACGACGCCTCCTTCAGGTGATGGGGCTACAGGAAGGTGGACCCATGTCCCTTTTTTATGCTGTGCCCAGCCAGGCTCAATGGATTAAGGCCCAGCCACCAAACTATCGTCCTCGGGCACCTCCCCTGGCCCTGGCTTCAGGGCGGGGTGAATGGTTCCCTTGGTCTTCTGCTCATGGGGTTTTTTGAATTGCTCTTTGTCTGGTCCCTCTCCCAGGACCAATTTGCAATGGGAGACCTTACCAGGGCACAAAAAGCCCCTGACAACATAGCCCCTGGTATTCCAGGGACACACAAACCCATTCACCATGATAAGGTACCGATTGACAAAGGGGTAATTTATCATTTATCAATTCATTTATCATAAAGTAATGCATCACTAAATAATCCATCATAAAGTCATAATTCTTTGTCATAAAGTAGTTCATCTTAAAGTAACTTTGACTGTGCCCGTGCACAGCCAGCTGGTCATGTCATGTTATACAGTGATACAGTCGACCATCAGAGTGAAGTGAATCATGATGTCAGCGGCTGATGAGCTTCTCTGTTCCCCTCAGGGAATGAAAATCAAACATTCAGTTTTTTCTTAAGGTCTGAGAGGATGAAGGGTCATCTCAGGAAATGGTACTTACTTACAATGTTTGAATTTAGCCTGACTCTGTTAAGTTGTAATTCCAAATGTCCATCTTGGAACTTTCTGACCTGTGCATTAAAAATACATTATGCATTGCATATGCATTTAAAATAAAGCCAGAGGAGTACACAAGAGAAGACAGGAATACAGAGAAGTATACAGGTGAACAGAGGAGAACACAAAAGTACACAGGAGTACAGAGGAGAACTTAGGAGTACAGAGGTCCTGCCCCTCGTTTATCTGTTGCCTGTGCACTGTCAGGGTGTAACGGTGCAAACATATGCAAACTTCTTCTCCATACTCCCCCCTCAATGCTTCAACGTTGGCATTGTCGTCCAGGTCAAAGGTCACTTTTCACTTTCATATCAGGGTTTGGTCAATGTGCAGGGAAGGTGTTGAGACTTTTACCCTGAATTTCATGTTTTCTTTAAATAAAACATGTCTATTAGAGTTGAGTAAACGACCCCTGACTCACCTAAAGGACCCATCTCAGGATTGGTTCTTAAGATGAGCCACAGAAATTTGTCCATGAATGGAAAACTCTAGATATGATTTTGGCCGGATTGGGGAAAGGCTGTCACTGCTCCACAGACCCGTTCTCTCCTGGAAGGTCCTGTGTAGTTGGGATTCATTGAACTATCAGCCATCCACCTGAGCCAGAGCTGCTGTTACTGACCGTATCAAGAGACTCGGAGCAGCACGGATAAACATCAGTGAGGACTGATGTTTATTTGTTACCTTCATACAGAGTGCAGTAAAGAGCAAAAAATGGTGTCAGCCCACCTGCTCTCAGGTGTGTCACAATTTCGGAAACTTTGAGAACTTGTAACAGATGTTGTGGGTCTTCATTTTCCGTCCTCGGATTCGCCCGGGATGTTCGGATCTGAGCTGAGTGCATCTGTGACAGGAACCAATCAGACATCTGCTGATGCTGATGGAGAATCTGAAGCACTTTAGCTGAAACATGACCAGCAGGTGTCAGTGTGACATCACTGCACCTTCTCTCCATCAGTCTGGTGATATTTGTTCAGGTGTGTTTTACCTCAGGTCGGAGCTGTAAAAGTCTTGATTGACCACAAATAGAAAATAAGCAGGTCTGTGTCTCTCAAACTTCTGACTGCCTTTTTTGTTTGACACTGAGGAGAAGAAATCCAGGATCAACGTACGGCGGAAGGTCCGACTCGTGATAGGGCTCCCACACCCAGCCTGAACACAGTCCGGCCTGTACTACATGTGTCTGACCTGGATTCATATTCTTATATGTAATAAAATTAAAAAAACAGTGAACATGAGTAACATTTAGGCTAGTAAAATATTTTACAGCATTACGATTATATAAAAGGTGAGAATATGTGAAAGAAATGATCTGCTGAGTGAAGCAGAGTGAAGATGAGTGTGAAAACTTTAACAATAATAAACCCTGGTGTGACTGATTATTGACAATAAACAATAAAAGTATCAGTATTATGTCTCAGCTAACACGAGCAGCTTCATGTTTTGCCTCGTGTATCTGGTGGAGGTGAGTGCATGAATTATGGATGAGGTGATCATATCTGCCTTCCTCGTACGGAGCGGAGACAAGGCAGCAGGAAGCCAGCAGGTGATGGAGCGAGCAGTGCAATCAGCCTCCTGTGTCTGAGAGATATTTACAGCCTGCCCTGAAGACACTGCTCTGCTCAGCATCGCGCGTCAGACCCCCACAGAGTCTCCTCAGGATGTTTCTTGATGGAGGACAAACACGCTCCACCTGTCAGTCAAACAGGCCACGCCCCTAATGATGCAAACAGGTGAGTTCTAAAAACCTCCCTCGTTCAGGTGTTACGAAGCGGGGGCATTATCTGTCCTTCTCCATGCTTTGCTCACTTTGTGGGCTGGATCAGTGAAAGTCGCATTTCTGTCCATGATCACCTGCCGCATCAAATCTGTGAAACAGGCTGAAAACTGAAGACGCCACACCTGGTCATACAAGTGACCCCACCCACTGACTGTCAGCAGTACCTGCAGCTCCGTTTGCTCAGTATGTGCATGACCACACATGCGCATGAACACTTGTTTTCATATCTTAGTGAGGACATCTAATTGACATAATGCTTTTCCTTAGCCGCTTACCCTAACCACAGCCATCAAAACACCTAATCCTAACCCTTAAAACCACATTTTGAACCTCAAAAATGCCTTCAAAGCTTTGTCCCCATAAGTGACTGTTGGTCCCCACAAGTATAGTAACATTCCAATTTTTGGTCCCCACAAAGATGTGTAAACATGATGCAAACACACACACTCACACAGATACACAGACACACACACACACTTAAGCTGATCTGAAATCACTGTGGATGCTCTGGGTTACCGTAGCAACAGCTTTCCCTCCTGAGATGTCTTTGATGCGGTTATGATCTGAGCTGCCTCGCAGCAGCTAATGAGGCTGTGGGTAAAGTTTGAGCATGTGCGCAGCGGGGGGCGAGAAGGTGAGATGAAGTTGGGAAGTGTGGGCTGAGTGTCGGAAACAACCTCATCTTTTCATCTCCTCGTCTCCCTCTGTTCTTTCCTCTGCTTCTCACTTTGGAGAAAAGAGCAGTGAGCTCACAGAGAACTAATGAGCTAATGTGACAGAGACATGTTTGACTGGCTCAAGTAGCACGAATAACAGCGGTCAGTTCACCACATGGGCAGAAAGAGCCAGAGTGGTACTTCAATCCCACCAGCATTGTTTGATTCATACGTTAGACATTTAGGTTTGAACTGTTTAGGAGAGGATAAAGTGGCAGCTCTGATCTGCTAACTTCCTGCTTCGTTCCCTGTGTAAAAAGACATACATACACATACACATACAGAGGTATCCAGGCAGTCAGCGAGACAAAGAACCACTTGAGAGGCAGAAGGGAGACCAAAAAGCTGCACGGAAAGTCACATGAGGATCCAGAAACAAAAAAACCCAACACGTTTCAGCAAAACTTCACCACCAGCAGAAGAAGCAGCAACGAGATAATGAGCATCACCTGCCAAAATCCAAAACACGTGACACAAATAGGTTGTGTCCAAATTCATGGGATGCATCCTCCTGAGGTCAGGTAGGCCGGAAGCAAACGGCTGTGAAATTGGACAGTCTAGCCTTCTGATTAGCGTCACCGCTGTGTCGGTGGAGTTTAATAAACTCGGCCGTCTGCTCCTTGCTATCTAAAATATAACAGGACACTGGCGTAAATTCTCGACTGTCTCATACTTCTGTTTAATCAGTTTTCTGTTTGACGTTTAGTCAGCTGTGTAAAAACCAAGGAGGAACCCACCCGGGGCATTAATAAAGTTTTATTTTATCTAATCTAATCTAATAACTTTAATCTCAGCCAAACCGATTTACTCACGAACAAACAAAACACTGAAAAAAGCCCAACAATAACATTTTTAGGTTGTCTAAGTGACTTATATATCACGTTTAACCTGAGCAGCGAAACTCCGCGGTGATCTGAAAATGATGTGCCGGGAGTTGAGCCGTTCTCGGCCGCATCAGTAACCCTCGAGCTCCCGGCTAGCTATCGAGCTGGTGGGTAACAGACATCTCTGAAAACGTCGAAGCGCTTTTGCAAATATGCGATATCTTGATAAACCGAGCAGATATTTGATGTTTACACAGCTACTTTCTCGCCTGAAAATATGTTAAAAGTTTATTTTGTGACCCAGAAAGATTAGTATGAGTAATTTTAAAACTTAGTAGCGGCCGCCATTGTTGGAAACTGGAGTTTGGGTGGGCCGCGCTATGAATTCTGGGATATGGTAGGCCACGAAGGACACACCCGACCTATTCTTCAAATTCGGGGAAAAGGAGGACGCATTTGTCGACTGCATTTGGAGGAGTCTACAAATTTGGACAGCCTTCGGCGCGTCGCTGTGACGTAATCGGTCTACAAATGCGGCCTCAGGAGGATGCAGCCCATGAATTTGGACACGACCATAGGCAGGCAATCTCAGGAAGGAGATGCGACGGAGACAGGAAGTAAATGTCAGGGTTTCAGGGTCTGGTTATGAGTCCTGCTTCTTGTTTTCATTTTGTTCTTTTAGTTTTCCCAATAATCCCTGTTCCTCACCTGTCTCCATGTCTTCCTGGTTTATTCTGGTAGTTGAATTTCTGTCCTTACCTGTGTCTTCTTCCCTTAATACTGATCTGTGTATTTCTTTATTTTTTTGTATTTACAGTGTGTTTTTTTTGTGTATTTATAGTCCCGTCTAGTTTTTGGAGTTCTCACAGCCTGATGAAGCAACAGAGTGTACTGGTTTTATTCAGTCTGATGCCTTCGTGCAGTGATAAAAGCCACAGAAGAATAATCTCGGAGATATTTTATCTTTAAATGCACTTTTCCTTCAACATTTTGCATTTCTTTGAAACTTCTCATTTCTGATTTCCTTTACACATTTTGAGGCTGTGTCCATCACTGAGTACAGTTACACAGCCAGTCCTTATTTCTTCCTTACTAACAGTAGAGCAGAGGTCTGCAGACAATCTGAACTGCGTTACTCTTTTTCCTGATCTTTTCTTCTCTCTGCTTCCTGTCTCACTGATCCAAACGTGAAGCACCCGTTTCAAAGAATCTCCAGTTGCCTCATTTTCTCCACACAACAAGACGTCATCAGAGACAAAAGCTGCTGTGGATAAAAATCTGTGAAACAGGCTGAAAACTGAAGACGGATATGTCATTATATTCAGGAAAGAATTAATTAAATGGCTGAAAAGCTGCAGCTACAGATCTATCACACAAAGCCACATTTCTTTGTTTGCCTGACGTAACTGAAGCTAATTAAAAGTACAGTTGGTTCTGTAAAGGAACGTCAGAATGAGACGTCAGGAGAACAATTGGACTGAACCTGCAGCTTTTATTTCAGCTAATGGAGGTCTATTACAGTTCACGCTCCTTTCTTTCAGTCTTTTCTTTTGTGAGAAAGAATAAAAGGATGTTCTGTTCTCTGTATGTGGTTCCGATCATAAAGCATAATCTTTTTTTTTTTTAAATCATGCTTTTATGTAAACATTAAAGCTTCAGACTGCCGTGACTAGTTTGGGTAACTTCAGGGGTAATTCTGAGTTTTATGAATTACGATGCTTCTTGCCAAGGTATATTGTCGTGGTAACTGATGCTGCAAACCTTACCAGCTCTGGACAGGTTATGATGATTAGAAATCATCAGAATTCTTGAAAGATCTTTCCTCAATTTCTCAGAGATGTGCTAAAAGGGCCTTAATAAGTGTTTGTATAAGTGTGTTTGTATCTTGTTCTATTTAATCTGAACAGGCCCCTAAAAAAGTCAGTGATCACTGTCGGCTTATCTCGGTTTTTATTATCACTATTCATTTTAAAGCTCAGTTTTTAAAACCTTACAATGTAACTACAGCCCAGCCCATGCAGCAGTATATCAATTGTATATATGTATATATGGAGAGAGAGAGAGAGACTGATAGATAGATATTTTTTCGTATTCCTGCACAGTTGGTTTTGAGTTCCCTCAGAGCTGCGTCCTTTCTTCATACTAATCCTGCCAGCTGCTCAATGATGTGTTTATTAAACTTTCTGTTTGGGTCAACAGGATCTATCTACCGTCCATGAAACCATGGTTATCTCTCTCAGACAAGCTTTTACCTTCGGAGAGCCCTGACATTATTAGTGATGGACCTTTTCAAACCGTCCTTGACATTATCACAAATGGCCCGTTGCTCGCCCGCTTTTTGTATTTTTGATGTCAGGGGATCAAGCTCAAGGAAAAAGCAAAGCTTTGTTGCCATGACTGCGGGTGGGGCGTGAAAGAAACTGTGAGTTATTCATCAGTGTAGAACCACGCCACACCGATCAGCATGAGGCGGAAAACAGTGATTGGTGATGGCATTTTCTGTAATGGTGATGACATTCTGTTTGTGTGAGCATGGGTGTCACTGCAGGTGGCTGTCAAAGACTGCACAGGTGTGTGACGGAGGACATACCTGCCTCCTGTTTTCATGTGCTCAGAGTTTCTCATGTTTTTGTTTCCAGAAAAAACTTTGTGTGAGCAGAAGAGTTCACACTTATTCATAAATAATAGATCAAAATTAGCCCCAGCTTATTCTGAGCCATGGATGAATCATAAAAAGTTTAGTGCTTGTCCTGTTTTTACTTTTGATTTCATGTTTAGGTCATCTTTGCCCTTTCTGAAAATTAACCCTCACTCCTCATTTCCTCCTGAAGTCTCCTTTTCTGTCTTCTCATGTTGACTTCTCTAAAAACCTTGTCTCCTTTTGATCCGGCCCTTGTGCTGCTAACCAAGGGTCAAGTTTATTCATATAGCACCACGTCACATCAGCAGTCACCTCCAAACACATTATATGGTGAGGTAAAGTCCCTAAAATAATACATACAGAGAAAAACTCAACAATCACATGACCCCCTATGAGCCAGCACTTTAGCGACAGTGGGAAAGAAAAACTCTTTTAAAAGGAAGAAAACTCCAGCAGAGCCAGGCTCAGGGAGGGGCGGAAGACAGGACAAAGAGACACTGTGGAAGAGAGCCAGAGATTAATAACAAGTATGATTCAATGCAGAGAGGTCTATTAACACATAGTGAGTGAGAAAGGTGACTGAAGAAGAAATACCCAATGCATCATGGGAATCCCCAAGCAGCCTAGACCTATAGCAACATAACCACGGGAGGATTCAGGGTCACCTGATCCAGTCCTAACTAAACGGTTTAGCAAAAAAGAAACTTTGAAGCCTAATCTTAAAAGTAGAGATAGTGTCTGTCTCCTGAATCCCAACTGGAAGCTGGTTCCACGGAAGAGGGGCCTGAAAACTGAAGGCTCTCCCTCCCATTCTACTTTTAAATACTCTAGGAACAACAAGTAGGCCTGCAGTGTGAGAGCGAAGTGCTCTAATAGGGTGATATGGTACTATAAGGTCATTAAGATAAGATGGGGCCTGATTATTCATGACCTTGTATGTGAGGAGCAGGATTTTTTTTAAATTTAATTCTGGATTTAACAGGGAGCCAGTGAAGGGAAGCCAATATATGAGAAACACGCTCTCTATTTCTAGTCCATGTGAGTAGTCTTGCTGCAGCATTTTGGATTAACTGAAGTCTTTTTGTCACAGGCATCACAGGAATGGACCCAAAATCAGACACTGAACTCAGAATAGTTTGATGCAAAATTGAATTCATTTACAAGTGACAATAGACAGTGCATGGGGAGAGTCTCACGGAGAGGGGGGTCTGACATGGGATGTGGCTGTACTGTGGAATATGTGAATGGCTTACTTGTGACAATGGTAAGCGGCACTGCAGGGGGAGCCAGACAAGGTCCAGGGTATCGGCAAGTCGAGGGGGAAGCGTGCTTCCAAGCGGGGAAGTGATACGGAACAGGAGGGCAGGTGAGTGTGATCTTCTTTTTGCGCAGGTAGAAAGCAGCTGATGTCCTCACTGGCGAGCAGCTGGGAGAAGCGAGTGGAGTAACGATGGAGGTAACCAGGTGAGCACGGTGAGAGAGTGTGGAAGATGAGCCAGGAAGTCGGTTACTGCAAACATAGCACAAAGTTACTATAGAAATAACACAAGGGATTCAGAGCTGATTTACTGCCGTTGTAAGGCAGACGATCTGGTGAAAGAGTGGAAGTGCATGCTGATTAATACTTAATTTCTCTTTGCTACTTGGGCTGATTGGGACCTGATAATGTAATTTTGCTCTACCAGGGCCTGATATCCACATATCTAGACATTCATTTTAAATTTCAATAGAACAGTGGCAGTATAACGTAGAGCAAAATGTAGAGCAAAATTTAGTATTGTGGTCTAGACAACCCAAAATATGATGTCCACATATGTGGATGCCAGATCCTATGAGGTTAAGTCCTTTTTTGCTAATTTTTAGTTTTGTTTGTTGTCTGTTTGGGAGCTGAAACAGTCTCTAAGGGGGTGGGGTTTTAGGGGGATAACAGGAGGCGAAAGGCTGCAGAGAGGGGTGCAACTCAGAAAAGCCAACAATGAGGATGAAGGGTGACAGGGTGAATGAGACTCAGGAGGTTTTCACACCTATAGATGGTTTACTCTGGTCCAAATCAGCTCATGAGTTTGTAAACTTGTGTGTGAGAGTGTGTGTGTGTTTGTGTGCGAGTGCTACGATCTCTGCTCAGTCACACTGGGACTTAGCTGCTGTGTTAATAAAGTTTTTTGAAGAGGAAGACCAAAGCTCAGTGACGGAGAGAAGGGTGTCATGGTCGTGGGTTTTTGGATTCATGTTTATGACACTTTCTGTTTAAAGTGTTTCCTGTTTGGCCTCACTGCTCCTCCTCTGCTTCCATTGTGTGGTGGTCGGCTGAGTTTTTGATTCCTGCTGTGATCTCTAGATTATTCTTGGATAATCTGAGCCTCTGCTTTCTGTTTCTGATGTCTCTGGAGATGAGTTATCTTTCAAAACTCCTGTTTGTCCTCATGTTGGTCACCTCTGCTTCCTGTTTCCTGTTTCCCGTTCCTATCCACAGCCCTCATGACGTTGTCTCTCTTTCTTCATCTCTATCAGAAGGCTGATGAATGGGTTTCTGGCCTCATTATTGGGGACAGAGAAGCAAGGTCAGGTCAAGAAGCAGAATGTGCTGATTGGTTATCTGCTGAAGGTCAGAAGTCAGAGTGAGGGCTGATGAATGAAGAGGTTAAAGCATGAAATAATGGTAATGATGGATAATGATGGATTCTTGGCTGGCCGGCTGTGGTCAGACCGGGCGAGGTGTCACGTCAGTTATCAGGATGAAGCATCGCTGCCTGTTTAGGAACACAAACATGTTCTCCATCATCATCAGCCTGAGTAATAGACAGCACTCTTAGCATCAGCTGATATGCGGCTGTCATAGCAACCCAGGAGGAGATGGTGAGGACCCAGGACCTGTTCCCCGCGATGGATTGCAGGCTGACCTGCTTCATCTTTGACAATTAATCACTGCTGTTTTGAGTGTTTATCCATCACAATGATACTTACTTGAGAGTCTGATTCGGCTGTGAACCATTAGGTATCATTCTGAGGGTGGACGGTGACCTGCGGCACTGACCACTCTGGAGTCAGATGGGATCGGTCCGCCCCTCCGAAAACCCTTTAGGTCCTGTTTATTGGTTGAAGTCTGAGGTTTTCTGATTGGGACTAGATAGACAGATGGATAGATTCACTTGCTGGGACCACGTCCTCATTTTAGGTTTGACAACATTTTAGTAGGTAAAGGTGAATGCTTTGACATGAATTGAGCTGTGGTTTGGGGAAAGCCTCAAAGGGGACTGGCGACGGCTCCCGGGCCTGGCAGATCCCCATGTACTGAATAGGAGTGAAGAAGTTAAAGAATTGAGAACAAGGTGGGAGGCAGGGTGGGCCACGTAAACGAGAATGAACAGTTTGCAGAAAGTGCGAAAAGAGCGTGTTTGGAGGCGTGGTCCCGCTCCTGAAATTCCGATACATAGCGACAGACGCTGCTTAATATCCGTGACTCACTACTGAAGCTCCCCAGCGTTAGCGAGCAATGTGGAGGAACTGCATCGCCGTGATCCCCCCTGGAATCCTTCGAAACGGAAGCGCTGGAGAAGTGGACGAATGCGCGACACACGCTCTGGGAAGCGTGTTCGGGTCAGAATTTGGATGCAGCGGGTCCTTACCATCGGTGAACCTGGCGGTTTAGGACTTTATTTTGGCCTCAAACAGCGCTGCCTTCTTCCTGTTTACCCAATGTCATCGGAGCACGCTCACCCGAAGCTGCTTTATTGGTCGCCATGCCGACGGGATACGAGGGGAGGTGGAGCCAATATGAACAACCTACAAATACTGCCTGCTACCACGGATGGACAGAGAGTTAAATTAGCTCTCTTAAACGAAAGATCTGTATCAAATAAAACTCATGTTATTCTGGACTTTTTTGGTACTCAAGCTGGATGTCATGCTCCTAACTAAAACATGGCTGTGCGCTGGTGAAGTGGCACCCTTGCTGGAACTTTGCCCCTCTGATGCCAGCTTCTTCAGCTCCCCCAGGTTGTCTGGGAGGGTAGGCGGGGTAGCCTCTATCATCAAAGACTGTTTTAAATGCAAACAGATACAAAGTCCTGGTGTTTTTACCTCATTTGAGTCCCAACTCCTGACTTTAAGCTGTCCCGTGGTTCTAATTATAGTCATCTACAGTGGGGCAAAAAAGTATTTAGTCAGCCACCGATTGTGCAAGTTCCCCCACTTAAAATGATGACAGAGGTCAGTAATTTGCACCAGAGGTACACTTCAACTGTGAGAGACAGAATGTGAAAAAAAAATCCATGAATTCACATGGTAGGATTTGTAAAGAATTTATTCGTAAATCAGGGTGGAAAATAAGTATTTGGTCAATAACAAAAATACAACTCAATACTTTGTAACATAACCTTTGTTGGCAATAACAGAGGTCAAACGTTTACTATAGGTCTTTACCAGGTTTGCACACACAGTAGCTGGTATTTTGGCCCATTCCTCCATGCAGATCTTCTCAAGAGCAGTGATGTTTTGGGGCTGTCGCCGAGCAACACGGACTTTCAACTCCCGCCACAGATTTTCTATGGGGTTGAGGTCTGGAGACTGGCTAGGCCACTCCAGGACTTTCAAATGCTTCTTACGGAGCCACTCCTTTGTTGCCCGGGCGGTGTGTTTTGGATCATTGTCATGTTGGAAGACCCAGCCTCGTTTCATCTTCAAAGTTCTCACTGATGGAAGGAGGTTTTGGCTCAAAATCTCACGATACTTGGCCCCATTCATTCTGTCCTTAACACGGATCAGTCGTCCTGTCCCCTTGGCAGAAAAACAGCCCCATAGCATGATGTTTCCACCCCCATGCTTCACAGTAGGTATGGTGTTCTTGGGATGCAACTCAGTATTCTTCTTCCTCCAAACACGACGAGTTGAGTTTATACCAAAAAGTTCTACTTTGGTTTCATCTGACCACATGACATTCTCCCAATCCTCTGCTGTATCATCCATGTGCTCTCTGGCAAACTTCAGACGGGCCTGGACATGCACTGGCTTCAGCAGCGGAACACGTCTGGCACTGCGGGATTTGATTCCCTGCCGTTGTAGTGTGTTACTGATGGTGACCTTTGTTACTTTGGTCCCAGCTCTCTGCAGGTCATTCACCAGGTCCCCCCGTGTGGTTCTGGGATCTTTGCTCACCGTTCTCATGATCATTTTGACCCCACGGGATGAGATCTTGCGTGGAGCCCCAGATCGAGGGAGATTATCAGTGGTCTTGTATGTCTTCCATTTTCTGATGATTGCTCCCACAGTTGATTTTTTCACACCAAGCTGCTTGCCTATTGTAGATTCACTCTTCCCAGTCTGGTGCAGGTCTACAATTCTTTTCCTGGTGTCCTTCGAAAGCTCTTTGGTCTTGGCCATGGCGGAGTTTGGAGTCTGACTGGTTGAGGCTGTGGACAGGTGTCTTTTATACAGATGATGAGGTCAAACAGGTGCCATTCATACAGGTAACGAGTGGGGGACAGAAAAGCTTCTTACAGAAGACGTTACAGGTCTGTGAGAGCCAGGGATTTTCCTTGTTTGAGGTGACCAAATACTTATTTTCCACCCTGATTTACGAATAAATTCTTTACAAATCCTACCATGTGAATTCATGGATTTTTTTTTCACATTCTGTCTCTCACAGTTGAAGTGTAGGTCAGTAATTTGCACCAGAGGTACACTTCAACTGTGAGAGACAGAATGTGAAAAAAAAATCCATGAATTCACATGGTAGGATTTGTAAAGAATTTATTCGTAAATCAGGGTGGAAAATAAGTATTTGGTCACCTCAAACAAGGAAAATCCCTGGCTCTCACAGACCTGTAACGTCTTCTGTAAGAAGCTTTTCTGTCCCCCACTCGTTACCTGTATGAATGGCACCTGTTTGACCTCATCATCTGTATAAAAGACACCTGTCCACAGCCTCAACCAGTCAGACTCCAAACTCCGCCATGGCCAAGACCAAAGAGCTTTCGAAGGACACCAGGAAAAGAATTGTAGACCTGCACCAGACTGGGAAGAGTGAATCTACAATAGGCAAGCAGCTTGGTGTGAAAAAATCAACTGTGGGAGCAATCATCAGAAAATGGAAGACATACAAGACCACTGATAATCTCCCTCGATCTGGGGCTCCACGCAAGATCTCATCCCGTGGGGTCAAAATGATCATGAGAACGGTGAGCAAAGATCCCAGAACCACACGGGGGGACCTGGTGAATGACCTGCAGAGAGCTGGGACCAAAGTAACAAAGGTCACCATCAGTAACACACTACAACGGCAGGGAATCAAATCCCGCAGTGCCAGACGTGTTCCGCTGCTGAAGCCAGTGCATGTCCAGGCCCGTCTGAAGTTTGCCAGAGAGCACATGGATGATACAGCAGAGGATTGGGAGAATGTCATGTGGTCAGATGAAACCAAAGTAGAACTTTTTGGTATAAACTCAACTCGTCGTGTTTGGAGGAAGAAGAATACTGAGTTGCATCCCAAGAACACCATACCTACTGTGAAGCATGGGGGTGGAAACATCATGCTATGGGGCTGTTTTTCTGCCAAGGGGACAGGACGACTGATCCGTGTTAAGGACAGAATGAATGGGGCCAAGTATCGTGAGATTTTGAGCCAAAACCTCCTTCCATCAGTGAGAACTTTGAAGATGAAACGAGGCTGGGTCTTCCAACATGACAATGATCCAAAACACACCGCCCGGGCAACAAAGGAGTGGCTCCGTAAGAAGCATTTGAAAGTCCTGGAGTGGCCTAGCCAGTCTCCAGACCTCAACCCCATAGAAAATCTGTGGCGGGAGTTGAAAGTCCGTGTTGCTCGGCGACAGCCCCAAAACATCACTGCTCTTGAGAAGATCTGCATGGAGGAATGGGCCAAAATACCAGCTACTGTGTGTGCAAACCTGGTAAAGACCTATAGTAAACGTTTGACCTCTGTTATTGCCAACAAAGGTTATGTTACAAAGTATTGAGTTGTATTTTTGTTATTGACCAAATACTTATTTTCCACCCTGATTTACGAATAAATTCTTTACAAATCCTACCATGTGAATTCATGGATTTTTTTTTCACATTCTGTCTCTCACAGTTGAAGTGTACCTCTGGTGCAAATTACTGACCTCTGTCATCATTTTAAGTGGGGGAACTTGCACAATCGGTGGCTGACTAAATACTTTTTTGCCCCACTGTATCATCCACCTAAATATAATGACTTGTTTATTTCGGAATTTTCAGACTTCTTGACATGTTTTATCGCTCACTATCACTCACTGTCTTGGGCTACGGGCTGAATGTATCAATGACTGAAAATTGTGTTTTACCTATCTTAGACCACTCAGCAATTTTATTTGATATTTTAATCCCTAAATCTCCAGCTTCTGAGAGGGGAAGATTGCCCCTCAGATCATCTCGTTATATTAGCCCTGAAGCATTGCTTGGAGTTAAATTACATCTACCTGATGTGTCGGACCCTATTTTTACCCAGGAGTTATGTGTGGACACCTTGACTGCGAATCTTAATAATACACTTCTTGAACTACTGGACTCTGTTGCTCCCGTAAAGAAGTTAAAATGTCAAAAAAGGAACCCTATGCCTTGGTTAAATGAGGAGCTCTTGAACTTGAGAAGAAATTGTAGAAAAGCAGAGCGTCACTGGAGATCTTCCAGACTAGAAGTATTTCTCCAGGCTTGGAAGGACTCACTGTCTTCTTTTCAATCAGCGATGTCGAAAGCAAAAGCAAATTATTTCTCAAATCTCATCATGAGTCATAAACATAACTCAAAACTCTTATTCAACACAGTGTCGCAACTTACAGAGAGTAAGTCAACTCTCTGCTGTTCTAATTTGATAGCTCATGACTTTCTTACGTTTTTCAGAGACAGGGCTGAAACACTTAGAAATCATATTACTCCCTCCTCAAGCTGTTCATTAGACTACTCGGCTGCTTTGCCTGTTGGTGTTGATAAACTGTTCTCTGACTTCAAGGTTATCTCTCTGTCTGGATTAACTAAGGTTGTAAAAGCAGCTTGATGTACAACCTGATCTTTGGATCCTCTACCAGCCTGGGCTATAAAGGAAGTGTGGTCAGTATTAGGACCCTACATTCTGTTTCTTTTAAATACTTCATTGACGACTGGAGTCTTCCCTGAATGTTTTAAATCAGCTGTGGTAGTGCCAATCTTGAAAAAGCCTGGACTGGATGTTGACATGGTCGCAAACTACAGACCCATCTCACATCTGTCTTTTTTGTCTAAGGTCTTTGAAAAAGTGGTTTTTAAGCAGCTCACTGAGCATTTGTCAACAAGCAATCTGTTTGAACCATTTCAGTCTGCTTTTAGACCAAATCACTCCACAGAAAGAGCTTTAGTAAAAGTGGTAAATGATCTGCTGGTAAATGCAGGCAATGATCGCACTTCAGTTTTATTACTGCTGGATCTAAGTGCTGCGTTTGACACTGTGGATCACTGCATTTTATTAGATAGGCTTAAACATTTTATTGGAATTACAGGAAATGTTTTATCGTGGCTGAGATCTTACCTGTCTGGGAGGTCTCAGACTGTTAGTTTTAAAAATGATCTCTTCGAGACTTGTGCAGTGAGTCATGGGGTCCCTCAGGGCTCCATACTTGGACCATTGCTGTTTTCTATGTACCTGCTGGCTCTTGGTGTTCTTTTACGTTCTTTTAATGTAACTGTTCATTGTTATGCTGATGACCTGCAGCTTTATGTTCCTTTAACCATTGGAAATTGTGCTGAAGTCTCTAAACTAGAATCTTATCTATCTGCAATTAAGGGCTGGTTATCGGATAATTTCTTGCTCCTAAACACTGATAAGACAGAGTTGATGGTCATTGGGCCACACAAATTTCAGCACTTGTCCCAAAATTTCATCTTGAAAATTGATGACAGTGTCATAAATTGTAGGGACAAGGTAAAAAACTTGGGTGTGTGGTTCAACATGGTGCTCTCCTTTGAATCTCATGTAAAAGAGATAACAAAGACCGCCTTTTATCACTTGAGGAACATCGCCAGAATCAGACAAGTTTTGTCAAGCGACACTGCAGAGGTTCTTGTCCATGTATTTGTGTCTTCCCGTATTGATTATTGCAATGCTCTTCTTTCTGGCCTACCAAAGAAAAGTTTTAGAGGTCTACAGATGGTGCAAAATGCAGCTGCTCGCATTTTAACAAGAACTGGAAAATTTGAGCACTTTAGCCCTGTACTGAACTCTCTGCATTGGCTACCTTGTCAGGTTTGGATTGGCACCTTCATACCTCTCCGACCTTTTACATCTTTACGTTCCATCCCGTGCTCTCCGATCTCAGGACTCTGGCCTTCTAAAGGTTCCTAGAGCCAGAAAAAAGACAATTGGAGAGCGCGCTTTTTCTTTTCGTGCCCTGTTTCTGTGGAACACCCTCCCTCAAGCTATTCGGCAGGCATGCTCTGTGGAAGTTTTTTAAACTAAGCTGAAGACACATTTGTTCACCCTATCTTACATGTCTTAATTCTATGGCTTTTAGTTTTTAAATTTTTATTGTTTTTAACTTTTTTTTGTGTCTTTTACCTGTATTGCTATGTATCGCTTTTATTTTATTTATCTCTTTAGTTGTACAGCACTTTGTTTGAAAGCACTTTATAAATAAAGTTATTATTATTATTATTATTATTATTATTATTATTATTATTATTATTATTATTATTATTATTATCTCCATGCAACATTGTAGAGGTGTGTCAACCAGGACAGCCCCACAACATCCAGAGCCTTCATGAACTCAGGGTAGACCTCATACACCCCAGGGGCTCTGCCACCAAGAAATTGTTTAACTGCCTCAGTGACCTTTCCCCCCACGGAGATTGGGAGGTCATCCCTCTTGTCCCCAGACTCTGCTTCCTCAACGGAAGATGTGCTAGTGGGATTAAGGAGGTCCTTCAAGTATTCCTTCCACCGCCCGACAATTTTCTCAGTCAAAGTCAGCAGCGCTCCACCTGCACTGTACACAGTGCAGGTAGAGCACCGCTTTCACCTCCTGTGTTGCCTGACGGTTTGCCAGAATCTCTTCGAGGTAGTCCAAAAGTCTTTTTCCATGGCCTTTCCGAACTCCTCCCACACCTGAGTTTTTGCTTCAGCTACTGCCTGTGCCATGTTTCGCTTGGCCCGTTGATACCTATTAGCTGACTCCGAGGTCCTACAGGCTAACCAAGCCCGATAGGACTCCTTCAGCCTGGTGGCTCCCTTCACCTCTGATTTTCACCATTTGGCTCAGGCACGTCAGGCACCAACCACCTTGTGGCCACAGCTCAGTGCAGCGGGTTTGGCAATGGAGTAGCTGAACATTTGAACTCAAAGTCCCTAGTCTCCCTTGGAATGCTGTTGAAGCTCTGCCGGAGGTGTTCACTGAAGATCTCACAGACTTGGGCCTCTGCCAGGCGTTCCCAGTGCACCCTTAGTATACATTTAGGCGCACCAGGTCTGTCCAGCGTCCTCTCCTGCCACTGATCAAACTCACCACCAGGTGGTGATCAGTTGACAGCTCAGTCCCTCTCTTTACCCGAGCATCCAGAACATATCCTTAGGTCTCATGATACGATTACAAAATTGATAATCAACCTGCAGCCTAGAGCATCCTGGTGCCATGTGCACTTATGGACACTCTTATTTTCCAACATGGTGTTCGTTATGTCAAAACTGTGGTTTGCAGAGTCCAACAATAAAACACTGCTTAGGTTCAGATCAGGGAGGCTATTCCTGCCAGTAACGCCCCTCCAGGTCTCACTGTCATTGCATTGAAGTCTCCCAGTAGCACAACAGAGTCCCCAGGTGGAGCACCCTCCAGCACCCCACCCAGGGACTCCAAGAAAGCTGAGTATTCTGAACTGCCACTCAGTGCATACGGGTCAGGACATGTACCCCTACCTGAAGGTGCAGGATACAAACCCTCTCGTCGCCTCTCGCCAAGGGCAACTCCAGACTGAGACAGAGTCCAGCCCCTCTCAAGGAGAAGGGCTCCAGAGCCCAAGATGTGCTTTGAGGTGAGGCCGACTATATCTAGCTGGTACCTCTCAACCAGACACTCACTCAGGCTCCTTCCCCAAAAGAGAGGTGACATTCCATGTCCCAATTGCCAGTCTTGGTAGCTGGGGATCAGTCATCCAGGGCCTCCGTTCCTGGCCTCCGCCCGGCACACAATGCACCTGACCCCCTACACCGCCTCCTGTGGGTGGTGGGCCTGCAAGATGATGGGCCCATGTCTCTTTTTCAGGCTGTGCTAGGTCGGGCGCCATGGACTTAGGCCAGGGCTCTAGAGTGTGATCAATTTGGTCGCAAATGCGACCAAATTTTTCAGTGGTGCAACTAAAAAAAAATATTTGGTTGCACCTGTGCGACCAACTGTTCGGGTAGCAAAAAAAAAAAATCTGCAACCTTCCCTGTGGTCAACAACAGACACACATTATGCCCCTATTGTGGACTAAACCAATCAGAGATAGTAAGGGGCGGGACCTCTCTGATTGGCCGTGGTCCAGTTGAAAGTGCAGGTGGAAGTGGGAGGTGAGTAGCTTGAATAAAGCGATATCAATTCATTAAATCCTGAATCGACTTTTAAATATAACTGTGTTTTGCCAGAAACGCCAGATTCACAGATTAAAGCTCACAAAACCATTTCAACAACAACCAAACAGCAAATGAGAGCAGGTACACGGATTCCACACAAAGACGTAAACACAGAACGGACCCGACGCATCAGAATCAACTTTGTCTTTCTCGGCTTTCTCACCCGACGGCCCGAACACGGACACGCTGTCGGAGCTTAGCGGTTCTGATGCGTCCGGTCCGCGCTGTGATTACGTCTTTTTGCGCTGATTCTGAGCTGCAGGTTTTGTCTCTCTCCAACCAAAATTTGCAGAGCCAGTAGCAAAAGAAGCAGCAAACTGCGCTTCACATTTGATCAATGTCGTCATAAATTTTGCTGTTTTGCTTCCACGACTATTAAAATCACACTTCATGCACAGCTCTCTCTCTCTCTCTCTCTCTGTACAAGAACAGTTTCCCGTTTCCAATCTCTGTTTTCTGTATTATTCATTCTTCATTCGCTTATTACCCACCAGTCTACCGTTGTTTACAGTGCTGTCGGCTGCTGTCTTTTTCTTTTCTTTTTTTTTTTTCACTTAAATGAACAAAAAAGCCTATTTTTTCTGTTGTTCAATACTGAAGAAATTTAAACTTTATATGCAGAACATTGTAGAATATTTTTAAGGTTATCTGCTATAAAAAGCCAGACCAGGAAAATCTCCTCCATGTTTTTCTGTGTTTTATTCTCAGTTACTTTCACACAAAGGCATCTGATGTGATGTTCACAATTCTGATGAAGTCAGTACTGATAAATGATCATAATTATAATATTTCTGACTGTCTGAGGCTAAGTTGAATCGAATCGGGACTTTGAAAACCGGAGTCGAATGGATTATAGAAATCAGTGATGATACCCAGCCCTAGTGAGCAGCCTAGGCACGACAGAAGTGGATGTAGCTGTAATAGGAAAAGAACTATTGCTAACTTTTCTGTTAAGTTGAGGCCTGATCCTTCTGAAATTCATAGCCAGTGCTCTGACACGGTGTCATCAATCTTTGAATGCTGAAAAAGCACAGTGTATCCAGAAAAACACATTATATTATATAAATTATTATAAAATTTGTGTGCGCCTAACTTTTGTGCCGGTACGCCTAACTTTAAAAAGTTAGGCGTACCGTACGCCCATGGCAAAAAGTTAGTCTAGAGCCCTGACTTAGGCCCGGCCATGAGACGCTCGCCAGGCCTGGGGAATATTGAGAATATTAAATTTAATAAAAAGTGGATTAGTTGGTTCTCTTGAAGTGCTTTTATTTATAATCCTTTATTGCTCTTTTGTTGCATAATGTAAGTTTGATTTATGCGATCCTTAACCTTGTAGAGAATTGGCAGAGACTTTAATTTAAGTAATGTGGGGAATCCAGGATATATTGTGATGTATTATCACACCAAGGAATTTTCTTGGTTTAGGTTAGTTCTCACCTGTACCACCTTAAAGACTGAATGTCTTTGCTTTGAAGTGGTAGGCTGTGACTGGGTCTGAGTTTTGGGTCATAGCACATTTATTCATGGACAAACCCACCAGTCGCTGGTTTCTGCGACCCTGCTGAGGCCTCAGTTCTAATGTCTCAGCTGCCTCCAGAATGACCACACGGTCTGGGGAGGCCTACGGGAGCATCACTCACAGGCTGGGGACACACAGTGTCACGCTGTGGCATTAGGAAATAACAGCTTATTATATGAGCACATTTATTACATACATCAGTGTCAGTACTGATCAGCAGATACAACAACCAAAAAGGATTTGATTATCAGTGTGAATGAGGAACAGCAGAGCAAAGTAGACGTGATTAAGGCCGTCGGGAGGCTTCTATTTATTTTTCTAATGAGAGATTATTACATCAGATCACTGCAGTCCTGGGGTGCACACAGGGCAGCACAGGAAATTGGTTTACAGGTAAAAATCTCTGAAGTTTCTATTAAAGCTGCTCGATTTTATCTGCAGACTGATTCAGTGCAGCTGTCCCATCAGTCCTGATTAAAAGTTTCATAATCAGCTCAGCAGTCTGCATCATAAATATTTGTCAGTGTGAGCTCTGTACGAGGATGCTTGCAGCCATTTCGAGGTTTGCTCCATCATTTGCAAAACTTTACCATCTGAGTTCACAACAGCCAGAGACATATTTTATTCTCCTGATCCCGAGCAGGAGTCGCTACTGCATCATAGCTTCACTGTTAACTAACTGCACAGTTCATGGAAACCTGCTGGTTTCATTCAGTTAGTTGTTCTCCACCCGTCCATCCACCTGGCAACCTCCCTTTGCCTGAGCCTCACAGCTTCATCAGTCCAGCAGATCTCCACATGAAACTCAGGCCTGAAACACTCGGTTCAGCTCTGTTAGAAACTGAACCCAGATCAGTTTAGTGCTCACAGTCTGAGTTCAATTCCGTTTTGCTTATACAGTGCCAAATCACAACAGCAGCCGCCTCAAGAATCATGCTATATTTAACTTTCATGCCTGCAACTCACCTGCTTCACCTGACAGGCTGGACTGATCAAAGAGCTTCAGGTCCTCACAGTTTTTATAAATCCTGTTAGGAGGTCTCTGCGTTCTTCCATAACCTTTAATATAAACAGTGTTGGGGAGGAACGGGAAACATATACCGGCGTTAAGTATTTAACATACAAAATCTGAGCAACTGTAATCTGTTACAGTTACATTTTAAATGGGTGGTAATCAGAATACAGTTACTTTGTTGAAATAAATAGAATACACAGTGGTCATTTCATGTTTCATATGTTAGGCTCTCTCTCTACCTCTCTATGCCTTTTCCAGTTTTGATAATTAAATGCAGTCGTAGCCAAGAATGCATGTCTTCCGACACCAAATTCCGACACCACTTCATAAGAAGAATTGGATGGATGAAACTTCAGTATCTTTGATGTACTATTGCTGTGTGATTTTTATTACTGTTGGCTACTCACCACAGAGCTAACTTTGTTAGCTGATGTTAGCTGATGTTAGACTGCAGACTGTTAGGCCGTTTCTCAATGCTCGAGTACGCGAGCCCGTTCTCGCAGGTCCCGACTTCGTAAGTTCACACGAGAGTCCGGAGAATGCAGCGCGATTGTTCTACAATTGGAATAGCAGTGTACTTGATGACATCATAGCTCTGGAGTTCACTGTTTTTACCATCCCCTCTTAATTTAACTGTGATTAATATTTGCAATGAAAATTACACATGACATAAAAAAATTACATATGATGTAGTAGATTTCTTTAAGAAGACAAAAAGCTCATTTGAAAATTAGCTTTTACGTATCATCTGTTTCATAATGTCTAATAAGTTTCATACAGTTAAGCACAATCACTACATGACAGAAACACAAGCTTAAGCTCTCTTAATAAACGTAGTACACATGAGGGCCTGAATAAAAACAAACAAGTAAGATGTTAGAATGCCTTTATTTTTATTTTAGTAAACACTCAAAACTTACAATAGACAGCTGGGGTTAGGAAGAGAATTGAACAAATATCTAAATTATAATCTGATCATTTTTGGAGCAGCCTTCGGGATCTCCATGTATTAACTTGCTGTTTTTAGACTTGATGGATAGCATTAACAACCTGCTAGCTGCAAATAATCATGTGCAGCTCCACATGATTATTAACAGACAAAAAGAAAACATATTACTTATACAGAAATAGTTTTCTATACGAGAGCCTTACCTAATGCCTACTCTACTGTACTTGTCACGGCTGGCAAGGCAGGCCGTGTGGAGGTAAAGTGAGGACCCAAGTGCAAGAAGAGGTTGTTATGAGGAGTGAGTTTATTTAAGGTGGAGATGGAGAGGACGGGAACTAAGAAATACCTAAACTGGGAAAACCTAAATACATTAAATTGAAACCAAAACTCATAGAGTGACATGGAAAGGAACACAAGAAGGAACACAGGAAGGAACGGTGAAGACATCACAGACGAACCAAAAAACAGACAGGAGAACACACAGGGCTTAAATACTCACAGGAGTAATCATGGGATGGGAGACAGGAGAGGAACACACCTGGGAGAAATCAGTGCTGACGAGACACAGACGTAAACCTGAGACAGAGACCCTCAGAATAAAACAATACAACAATACAACAGGTATGCCCGAGAGCCGTTGCCAGTCCCCTTCAAGGCCTTCCCCAAACCGCAGCACTATTCACACTTCCTCATCCCTCATCGCCCATCGTCACCAAGGAAGTGGTCCCTGCTAGTGAAATAATAATCAAAACCAAAACCACTGAGTCCACAGACTCAGGACCATGAAACTACTGTTACTCATTTTATATTAAGATTTAAAAATCTAGTTGGTATTGGTATAGCGGGTAACCTTCAGTAATAGCAATAAATCACACAGCAATAGTACATTTGTTTTTACAGTTATAAAAAGCATGAAAATATATGTCTAGTAATCCAAAGTATTCAGAATACGTTACTCTCACTGAGTAACTTAACGGAATACATTACAAAATACATTTTGGGCCATGTATTCTGTAATCTGTAGAGGAATACATTTTAAAAGTAACCTTCCCAACACTGAATATAACATCATAAATCTTGCACTTGTGGCTCTTACATTAAACTTGACACTCACTCACTGCTTTGAGGTATTTTTGTCCTTGACTCTCAGACCTTTAACACCACTTCTCGTTTTATCTGGACTGTGTTGCACCTGTCCAGTCTCACTGACCAATCACAGCAGTCAAAGATATGGGTGTATTCAGCAGAGGTCACATGATCAGGCAGTTGAAATCTCAGCTGTCTGTCCTGCAGATGCTGCCTGGATGTTTTCTAAAGTCCAAACTCCTCCTGCTTTTCCCTCAGACCTCCGTCACTGCTTCTCCATCCAAAACATTTTGAACTGTGTTAGCTTGCCGTGCAGTGCAGAGGAAAGCTGCCTGAATGGCAGTCGTGAGCAGCTGGAAGTGTCTGCACAGCTGGACGAGGATGTTATGCAGATGTTGTGGCAGCATGTGGGTCAGCAGGACCCTGTGCTGAAGAACAGCTGTTTTTTCAAATAAGATATACAACAAAGGGCATGAATGTGCAGGTAATCCTCTTCATCCAGAGAATGACCAGCAGCTCGCTCCCATATTTCCTGCGTTACCACAGTGGCAGATAAGACTGTAGTTTTGTTTAAATTCAAATCTTTCATAAGTTCATGTTAGCAGCAGATTTCTTTCACCTGCAGCAGGTGTTTCTGTGACGAGCCTCCATGATCAGAGGATTTTTATCACCTTCAACCATCCACGAGGTGTGAGGCAGCAGTGGTCCTGCTGAGGTCTGAGTTGGTAGGTTTTTGGCGAGATATAGTCAGTGAGATACACTCTGTGGAAGTGTGTGTGTGCATGCGCCTGTGTGTGTGTGTGTGTGTGTGTGCACCCTGCAGTCATCACACAGCTTCTTCATGCTGGGAGTTTTTGGGTGAGGAGCTCTCACAAACCTGAAACCTCAATTACTCTATGCTTGGTGTGAAACACTGAAGGATTCATCTTCAGGAGATCTCAGGGACACACATACGTGTTTCTTAAAGCTGAGCTCACACAGCAGTTCCACCTCTTCATGTTCTGCTCATCCTTCTCTGAGGTGAGGTTGTGTTGATGTCACAGCAGCTCCCGGACTCTACATACATGTTTGTGGAGGTGATATTACTCCACACATGACTCGTGGGCCTTGATGTCACCAGAGCTGTATGTGTGTAAAAACCAAAACCAACCAACCAACCAAATGTGGTCAATTGATTGATTGATTGATTGATTGATTGATCAATCGATCAATCAATCGGTTGGTTGGTTGATCCGTTGGTCGGTTGATTGATGGGATGTTTGGTTGGGTGATTGATTTGTTGGTTGGTTGGTTCAAGCTGAATGAACTCAGATATTCTCTGAAAAGCATCAGGGTAGAGTAGAAACTACAGGAGGAGGGAGTTCAGCTGTATTACCACAGCAGGAGGTAAATAATTAACAATGTGGAGTCCAGACGAGGCTGTTTCATCAGCTCCCCTCCATGTACAGACATAAGTCCTGCCCCTTCAGAGAAAGTAAACGCTATTTCCTCCTCATGTCAGAGGGCGGTAGGCTGATTTCCCTCCTGTGCATCACAATCAGCAGCTTTAACAAACTTGTGAGAGCTGCAGGCAGCGGGACTGCAGGCAGCGGGACTGCAGGCAGCGGGACTGCAGGCAGCGGGACAACTGTGAGTCGGCCCAGCGACCTGGTGCAATCACTTTGCTTTCTGATGCACATCAGAGTGTTTTTAACCCTTGTTCCTCCTCCAGCTCAGTGTAAGTGTCCTGAACTCACTGCCCAGCTGACATCGTTCCAACAGCCACACAGATCCCAGCTCACTGCAGACCCCTGGCCGCTTGGCTCCAGTTTAATTATCACACACCTCACATTACTTACTGCTTTGTTTGTCATAGCTGTGATGAATCTTTGATGACTCAGTTTGATTTTCCTACCACTCCTTTAAAATGAAGTGCTGTCCTTTAAAAAATTCACCAGAACGTGTGTGTTCTGGCATGAAGAATATCACAGGATGGACCACAGAAACACTGCTCCGGGCCCCGATCACATGTCTGAAGAGCTTTCAGGTGGAAAACAGAGGGGAAGGCAGTGAAGTAGGGTGGATGTGACCACAGGGAAGTTTAAGGACCCTCAAGCACAGAAGTCTGAGTTTGACTGAACTTCAGTTTGGATTACTGAGCAACACCACAGAAAAAAGGGCAGCTTTGATGGATGATATCCAGTCAAAATGGTGTGGACAGAAGAAAAATTAATCGTTCCTCTCAGCAGAGGAAGGATTTAGGGTGGAGGAACAAGAAGAAGGGCAGGCTGAGCAGTGTGAAAGCAATTATGGTGCACAGTTTGGACTCTGTCCTTGTTTTTGGCTCAAGGTTTGGATGCTGATTGATGCTGAAGGTTAGAAGTCAAACAACGACTCATTAGTGCCCTGGAGAAGCGGAGGAACACTCTGAACCCTGCTCGTTTTCTTTCAGAGACTTTCAAACTCTTTATAACAGTAAAGGCCTCTGAGCCAGTCAGAGCGAAGCCGAGCAGCAGTCCTGTCTGGTGTCGCTGTGAGTCGAGTTTCTCACGCTGATACCTGATTTGGGTTTACATGAGCCAAGCATAACAGGCTTTTTATGAAAACACTGATGGTGTACCTGCAGTCGCCGGAAATGCCCACATGCGTTAGCCACTGTGCTTCTTATTCTTTGTATTTAATGAATGTACTGGACAGCTGTTGCCACTAGGCCAGGACCTTGGTGGGAAATCCACCACCACTTCGTTTAACACCTCCGATCCACTGAGGGCAGGAGAGGGAAACAAAGACAGGAAACAGTGAGCCTTGGGGCATGGGGTGGGGGGATTATGCAAAATCATATCAGAGAGATGAGTAGTATCACAAATGACTGGATATTTAGCCTGTAAAGCAGGGTTCTCATCCAGTTGCTCAGTCTCTGCACCTGTTAGCATGCTGGACGATCTGTGAGTGTCTAACCCTAACCCTTACCTGTCCTGCATTTCTTCTGCTCTCTGACACTCTCTGTGCAATGCATCAGTTTAGAGTCTTTCTCCCCTTGTGGAGGGGGAGGTGGAGCCTGGTTTTCTCTCTGCAGAAAAACATCCTTTTTATTTTCACAGAGAAATTCCTCCTGATCTTCACACAGACATCAGTGGGAGGTCCCATTCTTCTTCTCTTTCATTAATCTGCAGCTCTCAGTGGGAGCACTCAGAGACTGCAGAGCTCAGAGATGCTCCTGACTCCACCATCAGTGCAAAGCATGAGGAAAACACCAAAGCTGCCGCAGTGCACGGAGTAATTTGAATAAAGAAATAAAACATTTAGTTTGTTTCACATCTTCATTATTTCCTTTTTAACGGACTTATTTACAGAAATGAAATCATTGTTTGAAAAATCTTTGATTCTTTGATTCATATTTGATCACAGACGCTGTAAAATATGATGAACCCACCACGAGAAGCCATTAAAAGGTGGGAAGTAACAAAGTACAGATACTTTATAGTTTAGCAGACAGGTACAACAGGTATGTCAGATATAACAGGTATGTCAGGTATATCAGAGGTCCAGAGGTTGGGACCAGGACCACCAGGAGTTACCCAGAATGCACTGTACTTAAAACAGCCATGGATGTCTGACGGCTTTTAAAGACTGACTGTAAAAAAAAGATGTTTAATAATCTTCACTCAGGCTTCCTGTGTTGTTGTTTCCACAGTGATGTAACCACAGCAACAAGAATCAATGATAATTTATGACCTGAGCCTCATTTCCATATCTGAGCTTCTTCTGCAGGTGAAACCGTTGCAGACCCAGCCAAAGATAATCTGACCACCACTTCCTGCAAATGTTTCACAATAAAAGCCTTGCCAAAAATTGACAGGACCTTTAATATGAAATAGATACAGGAAATGTTGAGCCTGTGAACCTTAAAACCTCAACTGACCAATTACCTGACAGCTCAATGTTCCCGTGGCAACCTGCAGGAGGTCAGATACAAGCCAATTCAAATGGTTTGTTTTCCCAGAGCTGCACTCTCCTCTTGATGGATCTTCCTCAGCCGGTCCAGCTGGGCTGAGTGTCGTTACTTCCTGTTGTCCTGCAGGTAATCAGCTGATTCCCTCAGACTGCCCACAGGGCTCAGATCAGGTCATATGATGGCCAATTAAGTTGCCAGGTGTGTTGCTGCAACTGTACTGCTATACAGTAAATCTTTGCTGTAATCACTTTTTTCAGTATTGCTGTAATGTAACATGTTACTGTACTAAACTCAATAATCGCATTACAGTTACAGTTATGTTGTTACTCACTTATGCTACAGAGGTCCTTCAGGTATTTTTCTTCCTGCTACAATCAGCTAATTGTAGTTCAATAAGGAAAGGAGTGATCTATCCCGCTGTGCAAAGTGTCGTCGGAGTGACGTCTTTGATGTCTTTTTTGGACGTCCAATTTTGGTCCACTAAAGGAGTTATTTTGTAACGCCAGGTCTTTTTTCAACATCTACTGAAAGTCTTGACATCCATATATCTGCATACAGGCTTAAATGTGGTCATTGTGAATGTCTTTTTAATGTCAAACTTTGACTCATTATAGTTTTATTCTGCTTCTACCTCTGTAGTCCCATGTTTCCAGAGGGTGGAGGGCATGTTTTCTGTGCAGAAACAGTTATGTGTGAAGGAATGCAGAGTGATCAGCGGACGTTGCAGGCTCCTGAGCTAAAACAAAAGTGAGCCGCTGTGGAGCAGAAATGTTCCCAGCTTCTCACAGTTAGTTTCAAAATGTGCCCATCGAAAAGACTGTCAAGCAGATAGTCCAGTTCATACACACTGGTACAAACTTCTCTGAGTACAGCTACCGATCACAACCACACTCACTTCTTCTTACAAAGCGAGACATGTTTCGTGGCGCGCCTGCGGGGGAGGCTGAGACACCTGGGATGCATCAGTTCGTCACACCTCCCATGCTTATAAGAGGGGACTGGGTCCTGAAAGGCATTGTTGTTGGTGGTGTGTGCCACTCACGGCTGACATGCTGGAAAGCTGAAGCCGTAAGTGTAACGAACAAGCGTTAACATAAAATGTTAAAGAGTGTTGAAACATGGTGGAGTCCATGATTGTTGTCACCTCCTGAATCCCAGGTGGTGGCATGGCGGAATCACAAGAATAAACCAGATACTTGTACAAATAAACCACATATTGTGAGAATGGTCTTCTAAACATATTAAACACATTGTAGTCATTTTAAAAGGAATTTACAACATTTTCTAAGTACTTCATCATTATTTTACATACATTATTTTACAGTTTAACACCAGGTTTATAAACTTGCCAGCTAGCCAGTGTTAGACTAGCTTTTGTGTTACCAATGGGTGCATGCTGCTGCCTCTTGGCTTATGTTACCCGCACAGTTTTAAAAGTCTAATACAAAAATCTCTCCGTGAAATTTTCTGTTGATTATTTGAAATAGAAAAATGAGCCCAGATGCAACTTTTTCGGAAGGTGCAGTCATTAAAGGTGGGGGCTTGTTTTCAATCCATATGAACTCCTATAACATATGAACTGCATATTCTTAACCTCTGTATTTATTTTAATGCTTTGTGGTTGCTTTTAAACATCTGTGACATCTATTAATGTCAAATCTAGCCTGTCTTTGATTTAATGAACATTTCTGTTTAATTACATTTTAAATATTATTATTATTATTATTAATAATAATAATAGTATTTGTTTTGTTTTGTTGTGTTTAGACAGGTTTTGCTGTGAAAGTCCAAAACCATAAACCAGAATAGTGGCCTGTTAAATGGTTAAAGCTTAGGTTGGCTTTATAGTTGAAAATAAAGTAATTTAGCTTGTCCCTCTAAACAAATAAGTTGAATTACACAGTTGAATCACAAGAAACATTTTGGGTTGGCTATGTTACTTATAAACTAGTGCTGTCAGAGTTAATCTCATTAAAATGACGTTAACCGCATTAACGCGGCAAATCTCCGTTAGCGAGTTAACACGGATTGCCCTGTGCGAATGGCTGCATGGCGCTAACACGTTAACGAGCTAACTGCGTTAACTTAAGTTTAGACTTAAGTTTCAGAAGAGCTACCTCGTTAGGCCAGGGCTCTGCAGTCTATTTACACCTACAGGCCAGTGGATACTCTGTCAATGATGAGGATGTACACATCCTGGACAGGGAGGAACGCTGGTTTGAGCGCGGAGTCTAGGAGGTCATGTACGTGGAAGGGAAAAGACCATTTCTGAATCGAGGAGGGGGCCTAAGGATACTCCATCTCACAGCCATTCCCCAACTCTCTGTAAATGGTATTCATGGCCATTGATCAGTGGTTGTTGATCAGTGGTTGTTGATCAATGGTCATGAGAATTTGCATAATCATGATGAAGAAACTGACCTCCCAGCCCTTTGTTCCTTCAGTGGTGCTAGTTTCAGTCATTATGCAAATGTACACAGAAAATTCAAAAGTGTCAAATCTGGAGGTGTTACAATGGAAACATTAACTCTTGACCTCTTAACTCTGAACTCCTACAGGGGCTATGACACCAATAGAGTAAATTCTCAGACTCCGCCCCCAGCACGGCTCCAATCGAAGCTGAAGTGAAGCCATTTCAGAACATTTTGCTCTACATATTTGAGTTGTTTGCCATGCTTGGTAAGTAATTTTTTCAAAGATTGTTTCAATTATTGTTATTAGCTTTTACTTCTGTGGCTCTTTGGAGTTGAGACAAAGCTGTGTGAAAGGCATTAGCCATGTTGCTCGCTGATAGCATAATATTCTGTTTTAGCTAGCTGAAAGGTATTGTTTGCGGGCAAATACCACAGCCTTGAAAAAAAGCTTGCATGAGAATTTTCAGTCAAACCTTTGGTCAAATACACTTAAAACAATGTCTAGAATATGAAATGTTGGTATAATGGTGCTACTTGAAGCCTGAAAATGATCTCCCATAAAAAAAAAAAAAAAAGAGCAGACAGCAGTAGCAGATGTCCTGACTGAGTTCTACGTTAGCGTTTAGATCCCTCCAGAGTTTTGTGCACACGGTTTAGGTAAAAATGAAAAAGGTTGAGGTTTTACATTTAGTTCAGTATTACCTGTTGCCTGTGTCCTTGTCTTTTGGGAAAATACTTTACACAAGTAATGGCTCAAAAAGGATTCCTTTTTTTTTTACTGTGCTGCAATTGATTGTGCCATTAATTAGTGTCAACCAATTTTTATTCAATCTCCACATAGGATATGCTTGTGAAGATGGAATATGGGGGAGAGCAGAAGTGTGTTGCAGTTCCACAAAGTGATGAATGAAGGACATGTATATTGTATTTTGTATTTATTGAAATAAGTGATGAGAATGCTGTTATTTGCATTTACCAGCTCACCTATGTCAGACCTTTTGATAAACAAAATTCTAATGAAAGTGAGAACATGTACACTGTTACATCTTTCAGAAAATGTTTTGAAATTGTGGTGCACAGTTCAGAATAAATGTTTTTCAAAAACTATTGCGTCTTTTTAGTAAATGTTTATTTCCAAGAGAAATTTCTAGAGGTTCAGAACAGTAAAGTTCCCGCTTTTTAGAATTAATTAGAAGATAACTCTTACGTAGTTAAACTAAAATACTCTTTGAGAGTTAATATATAAACTCTTAACACCTAGTTAGCATTAGTAAGTGTTAAATTATCAACTCCAGACAGATTTGGTGTTTAACACTAAATCAGAGTTAACGTACCAACTCTCCAAAAAGAGTTAAATTAACACTCTCTGGTGTGGACCCATATAGACACTTTAAAAGTGTTGAAATCAAATCTAACAGTGTTAATTTGGACATGCTGGATTTGCTGTGTACTGTTTATAAGATTGGGGAAACCTGCAGTCAGCTGAGACTGAAGAAGTCACTTGGATGAGTGAGGAAACGTTTCTCCCACTGAAAACGCTACGTCCAGATGAACAGAATCAACTTTTGGAGATTTACACTTAAGTTAAATTAACTTAAGTGTAAACTTAAGTTTCAACCCCACATTGCTTTCTGGATTTTATACTTATTTATTTTACTGGCTACATAAAATCAAAATTCACATGTTTTATGTAACTAAAATGTTTAATTATCTGGGCTAAAGAAAATAAAGTTATAGACTATAATATTTTATATGCATATTACAGGATGTAACACTAGCATGTGTAAAAACATGGCTTTGATTTTGCCACACCATTTGATTTCCATGCTACCCTAGGATAATTTCACTAGATCCGCCCCTGCCAGGGATCAAACTACCGACCCTCCAATTAATAGAACGCCTTCTCTACCTCCTGAGCTACAGCCACCCTGTGTGCTAGCATGCCAATGCTAAGCTTTGTGTGCCTCAAGTTTATATTGTAATTATGAGACAGTGTTTCAGGTCATTTTATGGAGTAATGTAAATATCAACACAAGGGCGTAGATTTGGTTTTGGAATTGGTGGGGACGGATGATTCAACCACCGAACCCTGCCCTGTTTCTTATTTTTTTCCTTTTTGTCTTTGCTTCTTGATTAAAAGAAAGGAGAAATATACTTGCCTACATATGCTATTCTACATGCTTTTTTAAAATTACAATTCATAGTTTTATATGTTTATCATGCGCGATTCATTTGCAGTTCGGACGCACAGGTGTGAACGTCTCCTGCCCTGATAGCAGCTGGGGGAGGACTATCCTCCGTCCGTGAGCGCTTTGGAACGGGCGAGGTGCCCCCGGCAGCACCCGCTGCTTGTTGAGAGTAAAAGCGATACCCGCTTTCACGTCAAAAAGTCGTCATAAATAAGTCTCCAATAACACCAGAAAAAGTCGCCAGATTTGTTGCTAATCGTTTTTTAGAAAAAAAAAGTTGCTAAGGCGGTCTGAAAGCTCGCTAAATATAGCGAGAAAGTCGCTAAGTTGGCAACACTGCAGCCAATCATATTGGCCATATTTGTCACATGATGTAGGACTCCAGTGGCGCACGTAATTTAACTCTTTCTGCACCGCTGGGTGAATGAGATGTTGACAGATTGTTTTTTTCTTACTATGGGGCTTGTTTTTCTTTACTCGAAGAGATCAAATTATTGGTGGGGACATGTCCCTTCCATCCATGCCAAATCTACGCCCTTGTATCAACACTTCACTGAGTTCTTTTGATTCCTCAGAGGCATCCGATGGAAGACAAAACACTGCTCAGTAGACCATTTAACCCTTTATTTCTCTTTCATATTACTTCTAGAAGGGAGATGCGTCCTGCATGACACGTTGCCGCAGATCTCAAAATGGTGGTGTACCCCTAACAGTTTTATTACTGACGCTCTCTCATTCTAGTCTAAACAACAGTGTCTCCGTAACTTTCCACTAGAGATGCTCCCCTCTTATCTACTTTTCCCAGGCAAGCGTGAGCGAGAGTCTACAGCTTTCTACTCCCCAAGGACACATGGTCTCATGCCTTTATTTTTCAGGGCTGTGTCCACTTAATACTACACTATATAACTTTATAACACTTATTAATAAAAAGGGAGGCACTGCAAATTATTTAATCCCAACGGTAATGAGAAAGTAAACTATTGAAGAAGTGTAACTAATTACTTCCCTGCCAAGTAATTAAGTAATATGGTGCATTACTTTAGGAAAGGTGATGGATTACTTAACGTCCCCAGCACTGTAGATGGATTGAAACCGACTGTGGTGTGTGGAATGAGTGTTTTACTGACGGGGTGGGTAAAGGAAACATGCCTTCAGATCATGTGTTCCAGTTTTTCAGAATAAAGTTTGTGTATTTGTCAGGGTAGTAAAATGTGGGATTAATCCATGAAATGACTGCATGGATGCCGTGAATGTTCAGCTTCCCCCTCAGCATCTGGTCCTGGTGTTTGGATGCTGAGGGCCCCCTCAGACTCAGGCCTCCTTAAACGTGTTTACGACCCTGGGTAAAGCTGCTCTGTTGTCACTGCTCCCTCCCTCCCACTGACTCCACACTGGTTGGCGCTCCTCCTGCTCACTCTTCGAGCAGCCGCCTCTCCGTGCGGAGCTCACAGCCGTCTTTCCGCAGATTTGTGACTGCTCCTCTTCTCCCACTCTTCTCCTCCCAAACACGGCGGCAGCTTCTTTCAGCTGTGTACCGCAGGCAGCAGCAGCCCCTGCGCCGAGCACAGTGGCAGGACTGACGGGAACCGCGCTCCAGGTGTAAGCTCAGGTGAGGATCTTTGACGCTTTGTGTCTCTGTGCAGGACTGCAGCTGCGTCCATTTAAATGTGAGTCATGTGAACGTGTTGGCTTTTCGCGCGTGCACCCAGAGAAGTGATCTCAGAGATGTGCTGTGTGTTCACCTTCCGATCAAAGCGTGAGACATAAAGGCTCACGTGCACGGACAGAAATTCATCTCAAAAGTTAAAATATGGAAGACCGAAAGTGCCCCCAAAAATCATGACGTCAACAAATTACTGATTAAAATGATTAAAATGCGTTTACAGGCACCAGAAACCACACTGAAAATAACCATAACATCCACTGTAAAATGTGACACAAATGAAGAATAAAGTTTATGTAGTGACATCCCTGTAGTTCACTCACTGAAGGAGGAAACAGACAAACAATTAATTAATTAATTAATAGTGAGCAAACAGTGACTACAGTACAAAACAGACATTTTTCATAATGAATAAATTATTAAAATAGAAGGTTAAAGGGAAGGTAAAACAACATCGTTTCAGTCCCATTTCATACATTCAGTGCCTGCACTTCATTTCTGCCTTTGTTCTTTGGTGTGTATTTTATAAGATTTAAAAATGTATTTAATATTTACTGGCATCAGCATCCTTGTCATAATAGTCAGTTGGAGAGGAAATTAAATGGCTCAAACAATAATTATTTATTTATTATACTTGTAAATATGCGACACGTTGATAGGCTTCTTTCTCTTTTTTGTCTCTTAATGATGACATTTAACTTTATGTGTTTGTGTGCAGAATGTGTTCGTGCTTCCACATTAAAGGCATTGATGTCTGTGGAGTGCTTCCCTCATCTTGTTAACATAATCAGCATCATTTTAATCATCAGTTCAATGTCACGGTTTGAGAGAGAACGCCGCACCCGTGTGAGGAAATGAAGCAGCGACCAGACTGATCCACACGTTTGTTCTGCACACTTCAATTCATTCAGTTTATTTATACAACGCCAAATTACAACAGCGCTCCCCGCAGGGGACTTTGTACTGTAAAGACTGCAATCATACAGAGAACACAGAGAAAACCCTGACAGTCATGTGACCTCCTATGAGCCTATGACCGCCAACCTCACTCTGCTTTTCTTCCACATTTACAGTGATTTCAGTTTAAAAACAGTCACACTTCTTATTTACATGAAGCCGAGGTTCGAAACACCCTTGGTTCAGTTGTTGCAGGTGGGTGGAGCTGGAGGGTGGTGTCAGGCTTCTGTCTTGAGGCTGGAAGCGAGTGGTAAAGTCCTGCCTGTCAGGGCAGCAGACTCCAAGAGGGACGGGGAGCGTGAAGCTCCGGCTGGCTTGGACTCGTTGACGTCTTTCTGCACTTTTCTAAGTTTGTAGCGTCAGTAGCAGAACAGCACCACTGTAGAGTCCATATTAATCACAGCTGGAAGGTGATCCTGGACTCTAAATGACTTTTGACCTGCTCCCACCAGAGCTGACACCTGTCCCACCTGCTGATCTGACCCTGAAGGTTTACCCAGAATGCATGCTGTGAGTGATCAGAAACGGGTCAAAGTGCTGCAGGTCGTTCAGACTCGGACAGATGATCACACATTTTTCAGAGACCAGCTTCAGTCCTCAAACTGAGTATTTAACTGATCTGGGTTCAGTTTCTATCAGAGCTGAACCGAGTGTTTCAGGCCTGAAAGTTTGATGTGGAGATCTGCTGGACTGATGAAGCTGCGAGGCTCAGACAGAGGGAGGCTGTCGAGTGGATGGACGGGTGGAGAACAACGGACTGACTGCCGTTAAACTCCTTGCTGTGAATGAGGACTTGTAATCAACTCTACCACAGTATTGTACATGGTATTCAAGTCTACAACATTAGGGGCGTGGCCTCTTTCACTGACAGGTGGATGGTGACACAGGCGGCTGTAGCTGCTAGCTGTCTACTAACAGGATCTCTTGACTGTGTTTCTGTTGTTGGAGCATTTTAGAGTAATATTAATGACATCATGGGACCAATAATATGACTGCTGTGAGGTTACTGTACTAACAGAGCGTTCAAGAAGGTGGAGCTCCATGTCAGATTTAAATTCTAGGGTTTTATGTGGATGTTACTGAGCACTCAGTAGTGATGGTCTTTGGGTTTTATGATTTCAGTTTCTGATCATCTGTTCAGAGTCTGTGTGAGTACTTTAGTTTCCTTGGTTTTTCACATTTTACTGTGGTAGTTTTTGTCTGCTATGTCTAGGTTGAACTTTTACTTACTGTTCAGCAGTGGCTCATTTGTCTCCTGTTTGCCCATCCACCGATTGGCCTTTGGTGTGTATGAATAGTCCTGTCCTCCTGTGGATCATCCGCATTTGCTCTTTGAGTTCAGTTTCTGTGTTTTCAGATTTCTCTTCTTTGGACTGTTTAAGTAAAAAGGTTCATGTTTGAGTTTCAGTCCTGATCCTGCAAACATGAACAGTAAGGTGTGTGTGTGTGTTTTGCAGTTTTTGCAGCTTTATCATTACAGCTGTGGGTTGCCTGTTTGTCCCATCCGTCTGCATCCGTCTTCTCGGCGAGCATTCACCATGTTAGGAACTTCAGCTGCTCGGTCGCTGCCACAGATTCTATTTGACCTTTGAACTGCAGCACAGCAGTGATTATGAATGAAGGAAGACCTTAAACATGGCATCAGACTGACACAGCGGAAACAAACATCCGGGATGCGGTGTGACGCCCGGCTTCACCTGAGCTCATGAAGCTCAGCAGTGAGCGTTTGCACTTGATCTCCAGGACTTCCTGTTCCTGTCTCGGACTTCCTGCTCCTGTCCCTATGAAGAGTTTGGAGCTGACCAAATGATTTGATTTGGATCGAAAAACAAAAAGAAAGACAGACTATGTGTAAATGCTTTTAACAGTGACTCTACGCTGTTTCCCAACAGGGAAGGATGTGACATCACAGTGATGCAGTGAGTTTATCACAGAAGTGAATTCTCCAGAAATAAACTGAAAGAATCCGTTCTGCACACAGCGATAGAGTCAGGGCAGCCTGAGCGTCAGCGAGTGCTCTGAGCGTTACATCCTCCTGTCAGCTGACATCAGCGTCAGCTCGGCCTGCTGGACTGGTGTTTTACGCCGGCCCACGGCCACTCACCGATGACACAAAGAAAACAGGCATGAAATCTGTTAGAAGCCACAGTCTGCTCACTGCTGAGTTACTCAGGGCTGCTCAGGAACATCTGAGCCCCCCGAGCTCCTCAGACCTGCAGCTGTCTGAGGTCAACGGAAATTTGTGGTTCTCAGTGAAATGTCTCGGTAGCTGAATGTGCTGTGATGATTTGTCTGTTCTGCTTTTATTTTGGAGGTCAGATTCAAATGTGGTGTAGAGAGGACCTGGACACTGGAGGCTTATCATTGGCTTGTTTGAAAGTCCAGAGGATAAAGTCCAAACTACAACTGCATGTCCTCTGGAGACTGACGGGGATAACGACACACTAGAGAAGATAATTATACAGACAGAAGGTCAAAGCAACAAAAGACAGCTGTAAAACATGATTCAGAGGAAATATCACAGAAAAAACAACTCTAATGAGAAGCTCAAAACACCAAAGACACCAAACTCACCAAAACCAGGAAGTATCAACCAGGAAGTGAAATCCAGGAAGTGAAAATGTCTTCTAGTCACATTTTCAGAAAAGCAGACTTCCTGTTATCCTGCCATGTGACTGATGACAGGCGAGCTTCCATGACTTTGTTGTCATGGTCGGTCTGTTGGGGTGCTGTCACAGCCGGGGGACCTTCTTGTTCTCTTGTAAGTAAAAGTCTGATCGTTTCTCAGCCGGCCATCTTTACATCAGTGAAATGTTGGTAAACGATGATGTGGTGGCATCAACATCGCCTCAATAAAACACAATTGTGTTTAGAGACATCTTCAGTGAAAAACACGTGAAACATGCCTCGCACTCCTGGTTCACTCACTAATGGTTTTAGTGATGAGATCCCCCATGGGTGTTCTGTCCGGCTCTGGAGGATCTGTCTTTGGTTTCTGAGGATTTATGCCTCCAGGATAACACCTGATGTAGATTACCTCACCGTGAGGTGTCTGTGAGAGCTGAGCCACATGCTGTGAGTCAGTGGAACATGGCACTTGATGGAAACACCATCAATCATCCTGCCCCTCGTCCCTCGGTAACCAGGATGCCATCGGGCTTGTTAATCACGCCGTCGTCCCAGAATGAGAAGCTGAAGAAAATAAAAATGGTCTTCAAAGTCTAAACACCTGCGTGGATTTCATCATGATAGAGGTGTGTCTACTATCCAACAGGGGGCGCCTGCTTTGATTTATATTTATTTTTAATTTCTAAGTGATTAAGATGAATCATCACATGTCTTGATGCATAATCCAGGTAAGTAAATTCCTAAAAGTTGATTCTGTTCAGTGATCACTCTTACTGTGTGCACGCTGAGCTATTGAGAGTAGGATCGTTCGTTCGGGATGAGAACATCTCTGGATTCATTTTCATCATCATGCTAATTGTATTTATCTCTCAGCTGCTGGTGGAAGTGAGCAGATTAGCACCTTCCTGCTGCCTTGCTGCCTTTAGGGGTGTAACGGTCACCCTCGCCACCCCTCAGCCTAAACCAAGACGTAATTACAGCAGTGAATGAGAAAGCAGTGGGCTGTCTTTGTGTCTTTTAGCGTCCCTGTTCCTGAATTGTTCTGTTATAAAAGCATTAGAGGGGCTGGACCGACGGGCGTTGGCTCTGATGGAATTGGGCTTGACTAGAAATCTTCTGTTGGGGCGGATTACCAACAGAGTGCCGTTCTGATTCTCAGCCGTGAGCACGACCCGCGGGCTGCAGAACATGTTCACTTACTCATCACCGGTATATGGAACCTCCACTTGTCCATCCATCCATCCATCCATTTAGTGCTGCAGAGCTCTCAATTCAGCTCAATTCAGTCCTATTTATATAGCACCAAATCACAGCAACAGCTGCCTCAAGGTGCTTTATATTGTAAGGTAGACCCTATAATAATAGATACAGAGAAAAACCCAACAATCATATGACGCCCCCATGAGTAAGCACTTTGGCTACAGTGGGAAGGAAAAACTCCCCATCAAAAAGAAGAAACCTCCGGCAGAACCAGGCTCAGGGAGGGGCGGGGCCATCTGCTGCAACCGGTTGGGGTGAGAGAAGGAAGACAGGATAAAGACATGCTGTGGAAGAGAGACAGAGGTTAATAACAGATATGATTCAATGCAGAGAAGTCTATTAACGCATAGTGAGTGAGAAAGGTGACCTAAGAAGAAATACTCAAGGCATTATGGGAATCCCCCAGCAACCTAAACCTACTGCAGCATAACTAAAGGAAGGATTCAGGGTCACCTGCCTTTTAAGCGTAACCTTAAAAGTAGAGATAGTGTCTGTCTGCCGAATCCAAACTGGAACCTGGTTTTATAGAAGAGGGGCCTGAAAACCTGAAGGCTCTGCCACCGATTCTACTCTAATGGGGTGATATGGTCATTAAGATAAAATGGGGCCTGATTATTTAAGACCTTGTATGTGAGGAGCAGGATTTTTAATATAATTCTGAATTTAACAGGAAGCCAATGAAGGGAAGTCAATATAGGAGAAATAGAAAGACAAAGAAAGAGAAAAATCTCTTTCGAGTCCCTGTCAGTACTCTTGCTGCAGTTTTTTGTATTAACTGAAGGCTTTTCAGAGAGTTTTTAGGACATCCTGATAGCAGTGAATTACAGTAGAAGTAATAAATGCATGAACTAGTTTTTCAGCGTCACTCTGAGACAGGATATTTCTAATTTTAGAGATGTTGCACAGATAGAAGAAAGCAGTCCTACATATTTGTTTAATATGCACATCGAAGGACATATCCTGGTCAAAAATGACTCCAGGGTTTCTCATGGTGTTATTGGAGGCCAAGGTAATGCCATCTAAAGTAAGAGTTTGTTTAGATACCATATTTCTAAGCTTTTCAGCGCCGAGTACAATGACCTCAGTTTTATCTGAGTTAAGAAGCAGAAAGTTAGAGGCCATCCAAGTCTTTATGTCTTATAGACATTCCTCGAGTTTAACTAATTGGTGTGTGTTATCTGGCTTCATGGATAGATAAAGTTGGGTGTCATCAGCATAGCAGTGAAATGTATACTAGACCTTCTGATGATACTGCCTAAGGGAATCATGTATAATGTAAACAGAATTGGTCCTAGCACCTACAGCGTGCTCTAATCGTTCTAATAGGATATTATGGTCAACAGTATCGAATGCTGCACTGAGGTCTAGCAGGACAAGCACAGAGACGAGTCCACTGTCAGAGGCCATAAGAAGATCAATTTTAACCTTTAACCTTAACCTAAAGCTGTTTCTGTGCTATGATGAGCTCTGAAACCTAACTGACACTTTTCAAATAAGAAAGTCTGCGGGTCTTTTAGCTCTCACTGTACTTCCATCTGTGACTTCACCAACATGTAAGAATAATCTGGAAGTGTGAGTACACCATCTGTAATAGTGTGGTGAGCACACGAGCAGAGATTTCCTCCTCTTTGTGTGTCCTTGAATTGCATCCCACCCTTCCCTTCCCAGCTTCATATTCATTGTGAGAAGTTTTTTTCTCTTAGCTTTGAAGACACTTTCAATCCTAACAGACATGACCGCCCGGTCATGCCAACAATCTGAGTTCTGCGACGTGGCGGAGACAGACAGCTCGCCGGCCCGCAGGCACCACCGTCTGCATACATGCAAACTCGATGGCACGATGCCTGCGCTAAGACGAAAGCGTCAGCCCTCTGGAATCATCTGCCACATCGAACTGATATCAAACATCAGGACGTGACCTCTGTGATGGCTGTCCTCACCCGCCTCCGCACAAAGGAAACCATAGCTTAATCCAGCTCAGATTTCATGGCTCTGCTGCGTGGCTGTCCCACTTCCACACTCAGAGAAACACAAGTTATTTATATCCGTGTAGCCAGAACACACTCTTCCAGCAGAAAGCAGCCTCAGAGCACCGAGAGCTCCCAGCCAACACGAACGTCTCAGTGCTGAACATTCGAAGCTCAAACACATTCAAGTTGTTGGTTTAATGTATGTGTGCTCCCCCTCTGCTGCACAGACCACAAACATGACGGGCTCAACGCTGTGCTGCAGGTGACCTCCTTCCTGCAAGACGTTCCCTCTCACATCGACACACAGTGAGCTGCAGCTTCTGCAACTGTTCCGGTATTTTTTCCCATGATGAGAGCAACAAACCAAACAGAACCTGCAGTTCCTCTGATATCCAGCAGAGGCAGCGGTGAGACCATCCTCATAGACTTCCATGTTAAAACAAACCTGTTTGGTCTCTGTAGATAATTTAAACCTTCATTATATCCGTTAAGAAAGATATTTTTGAAACTCACCTATTTGCATTATGAGGAGTGTGGCCTCTCTGACTGACAGGTGGATGATGACACAGGTGCTGTAGCTGCAAGCTGTCTGCTAGATTCACCTGAACTGGACCTTTGGACCACGATTGTGCTTTTAGACATCGTGTGACTAATAATATGGCTGCTGTGAGGTTACTGTACTAACAGACCATCTCAAAGAAATTCTAGGATTCTCATTGGATGTTACTGATTAGCTGGTGTCTATGTGACAGCTAAGCATTAACTGATAACTCAGCACCTTCTGGTTGAACTATGGTCATGGCGTGGCTGTAAGCTGTACTAACCAGTGGCATAGAACATGAAGATAAATAATCTCAGTCACCCAAACCTGTCATGCACATTTTGAATATTTTACCGAATGTCAGCCCTAAAAAAAGTTGATATTTTTTCCAGCGTTTTTGATTCTCACCACTTCTTTAGTTCTTGAAATGTTTGGAAGTGATGAACACATTTCAGCTGTTTTTATGGAGATCATCACTCCTATAACAAACAGATTAAATCTTCAGACTGTGACGCCTGCAGTGGTAGTAAAACTGATCTGGGTTCAGTTTCTCACAAAGCTTTAATGTGTTTTTTAACCCAGAGTTTAATGTGGAGATCTGCTGGACTGATGAAGCTCAAACATGCAGCAAAAAGCCCAAAATGTGGACCTATGCAAGTGTACCTGAAGGGTCTGTGAGGCTGAACATGTTCACAATGTGAAGGGGACATAATGCATCATTGATTAAACAAAGAGCAGCTGACTGTGATTAGTTTCTGATGGAACAACCCTGTTGCACAGCTTTCCTCTGCAGCCCACAGATTACACTGTGCACATTCAGTAAACTCAAAGAGTCTGAGTGCTCTGATTCTCTGCGCAGCCACCGCTCGGTGAGGTTGGCTTAGGTAATGTGTTCTGAGGAAAGAGAAAAGGAAGAAGAAATGAAATATCAAAGATTAGCAAGGTCATTGGGGGTAAATGGGCAACTGCAGGCGGAGTAGCAACACCTCCACGTCTTCACAGATTCTGGTCATGCACCAGACTTCATAACTTCACCGAAGGTTCAGGCATGCGCTCAGAAACAGCACATGCATGGCCCGAGTGGAATTCTGGTTCTCCTTCTTAAATTCACCACGATGATGTCACCCCGATCTTCCATCACACTTTAATCAGTGCACACTATGAGCGTCTCAGGCTGTCCTAAACTTGAGCCCCATCAGCTTCACGCCTGCAGGAGTCCAGCTGAAGTAGCTGAAGTGCCAACAGCAGCCAGATGAACCCACTTGTGCCTTTTTCTGGACTGAGTTACCCAACATGTTTGATCCTGTGTGTGGACAGAAGAACCAGAGCCACCAGGCTTCTTTTATCTCCATGGACCAGCTCTTCATAGTCACATGAAGGCATGTGTGATGGAGATGGTGATCAGGTCGAAATTTTACTGCAGAATCTGCTCTGAATCTGTGCTGTGGGATACGACAGAGCCGCCTCTCACACTGTTCCCATTAACAGTGTTTCATAGAGGAGTTCAAAGCAGTGGGTGAACGTCAGCCTGTCGGCAGCAGAAAGTGAGCTGTCAGTCACAGATGGGAAGATGTGGGAGGAAGGAAGTTCAGACATTGTTCAGCCATCTGACGAGTGTGTTGGAGGACTTGTTTTAAGTTGGCACTCAAAGCAACACGCTTTCATTTATGGGTAGAAATCAGGCAGAAATTTGTCATAAAGCCTGAAAAATCTCATTTCAGTTGCTGTAGGAAATTTGAACCAGAGCTGAAAGATGCAGTCTTTTATTTTGAATCCCTTTTTCCTTTCAGAGTTGGAGCCATTAAGCTCTGCTTTTGCACTGAAAAACTGCTGGACTCTTACTGTGAAAACAGTCCAGCAGGCTGTTCTGCAATTAACTTCAATTCAGTTTCATTTATACTTAGTTCATTTACATTTATATTTATATAAATCACAATATTAATACTGTGAGGTAAAGATGCTACAATAATACAGAGAAACTTCAGCAGTCACATGATTCTCCCCACCCACATCTAAAAAAACCCTCCCTTTTAACAGGAAGATAAGTCAGACAGAACCAGGCTCAGAGAGAGGTGGCCATTTTTTCACATCCATGACAGACTGTGTGGGAAGCATGGATGCAGCCACCACAATGTCACTGGATTCTGGACTCTGTGACCTGAAGTCTTAGGCCAGGGGTGGCTAACTCCGGGCCTCAAGAGCCGGTGTCCTGCAGGTTTTAGATGTGTCCTTGATCCAACACAGCTGATTTAAATGGCTAAATGACCTCCTCAACATGTCTTGAAGTTCTCCAGAGGCCTGGTAATGAACTAATCATTTGATTCAGGTGTGATGACCCAGGGTGATATCTAAAACCTGCAGGACACCGGCTCTCGAGGCCTGGAGTTCCCCACCCCTGTCTTAGGCTGTGTCGAAATTCAGTGGCCACATCCTTCGGAGGTCACATTTGTAGGCCGATTACATCACAGCAGGTGACAAAGGCTGTCCAAATTTGAAGGTTGCTCCAAATGTGGCCCAGAAATGCGTCCTCCTTTTCCCCAGATTTGAAGCATGGGCCGGGTGTATCGTTCGTGGCCCACCATATCCCAGGATTCATTGCGAATAAGGGTTGAAGAAAATCTTTTGAGAAAAACGGCGGATGGTCGAAGTGAAGCGATCCAGAAATAAACTTTTAAAAGTAAGTGCTGTTTTTTTTTTTAATCTCATTAAAAATGTCCAGCGGAACAAATTTAGCATAATGAAAAGTCTTAAAAAATTCAATGTAGCTAACATTCGGTTGTTTTAGGACGAACCAAGCAGACGGTTCACCAAAAGTCTGGCCCGTGAGCTGTGGTAAGGAAGCAGACTCAACCATGCTGTGCTGAAGTTTATGGTTAAATGAGCTCTCATCCTGTATAAACCACTAATAAATAAGACAAGCAGTAAATGGAGAAGTCCACCTCCTGTGTCTGTGCTGTTTGTCATGCTTATATCATACAATTTGAGCATGTCACTTTTGTTATAAAGCCCAACATTTCTGCAGGATCGTATGTCCTGTTTCTCCTTTCTCTTTTATCCCCTCTTTAGAATAATCCTTTAATTGTCCCACACGGGGAAATTTGGTTGTAACATCAGCCAGAAAGACACATATACAAACAAACAGGACACAGAACAGAAACATACAATTTTTTTTTTCTTACATATTTGCATCAAGGACAATGGTTACTATAAACAGAGTACTGTACAGTTATTAAATTAAATAAAATTAACTACAGATAATCGGTTGATTAAATTATTGCAGTTACAGCGCAGAGGTAAACATCTATGATTGTTGGGAGCAGTTTTGATTGTACAGTCTGACAGCTGCAGGGAGGAAGGACCTGCGGAAACGCTCCTTCATGCATCGGTACATGAAAGATTTTAAATGATTGTGTGATCTAAATACATAAAATATGTCCATGTGATTCTATTAGAAAATTTTGTTTTCATCTTGCAAGTTAACAGATATTTGATAAACTTCTCCTGCTTTTGTTGTTACCTGCCATGGCTGATTTTCTTCTGCAAGCGTCCAGAGTAAAGAGAGACTGAGAAGGGACAGACGCTCTTCATCCCTGATGAAACACCAGCACAGGTTCAGCAGTGTGTGAGGAAGAGGAGGAGAAAAAGGAGCCAGCAGCAGCTGAGAGATGAAGAGGAGAACAGGGGGAGAACAGACAGCTGTTCTTTGTACATGAGGGATGGGTGAAAATATTTAAAACAGTTTTCAGATATTTGCTTCGTGTATTTGCAGAAGTATCTCAAACACAAACTATAACAGCTGCGTACAGGGAACCACTGACTGATGTTTATCCTGCAGGACAGGATCTGACAGGGAAAGAAGGGAAAATAAAAGTAACCATAGACAACTTTGATAATGATCTGATTTATCCAGAATATATTTAGTCAAAATATTATTTTTCATCACAGTGGGATTGTGCTGATTTCAGTGGGAAAAGTATGCAAGTAAGAGGTTCAAAGAGCTGTGAAAAGCTGTACATTCATAAAGTGTGTATGTAAAATACAATATTTTATAATGATGTTATGTTTCTGTATCATCTCTATCCTTTCAGACTCTTTTACCCAAATATCAGCCTGTTTAATGCTCTGATATCTTCAACATCTTAAATAAATTATACTGCCCAGTTTTCTCATCAATAAAAGAATATTTACTGCATCAGTCTGATTTCCATTTTATGTGAAACGTACAAGGATCAAATCTTTGTAGTTAATTTTTGGGATTTTTTGGGATATTGCCCTTTAATATAACTAAAGATTTCAGCCAGTGGTCAGTCACAAGTTATAAATGATATGAAATAGAAATATATATACCTTGAATTTTAACTGAAATAAAATTCAAGGTATATATTTGTATAGCATTTGAGACAACTGAGTTAAATTTCACCTCTGAGGATTTTTTTTTTTTTTTCCAAAAAATGAAGTATATATAGTAAAATATCAATAATGTAAATCATATTACATTTATACCATCAAATTGAAATGAGACTCATTTCAAGAGCTACCCTAGCAAACTATTTTACTAGCTAAACTTAGCATAATTGGCTCAGCACATGGCTGTAATATTCACCTAGATACATCACATGGAGATGAAACAACACAATTTTCTTCAGTAAAAGTAAAAAAAAAAGACAAAATAAAGATTTTCTCTATTTCTGTCAAACCACAGCTGTAGCTGGTTTTGGACACATGTAGTAGCATACCAGCTGAGCAGACACTGGGTGGAGTCAAGTTGAGACATTGCAAAATTCATTGTTGGTACATTAACAGTAACCTTGTCGGGTTTTCTGATAATCTCCTGCATGAAATCTGCAGAGACCTGTGGGCACTGTCTTTGCCGAACTGACATCCAGCAGATGTCAGAGGAACTGATTGATCTGGGTTGCACCTTTTGGATGTTTTCAGCTCTTGGGTCTCTGTTGGGCTTTTCTAAATGACCAACTACATTTTGCAGCCGGACGAGTCGCCCCCTGCTGGCCATTAGACAGAATGAAGGAACACCTGCCTTGAGACAGGTGAATAATGACCGACAGAAGATTTGTTCTCAGGCGATGATGTAATAAACATGCCATGTTTTGTTTTTCTGCACAGCAGAGGAAACGCATTGTTTCCAGATGTTACTGGTGTTGTTGTCTCGTCAACATCTGTCAAGCTGCTGTCCTGTGTTGGAGCTTTACGTGTGCATATTTTAAAAGCTGTGGATCTCTGAGTGTTCTTGTGCAGGAGCGAGGGAGCAGCAAATACGGAGCTGTGTGATGGCTGCTATGACAAGCGGGTGGCTGCTGCGAGTGAGTCAGAGCGTGGCTGTGCACAAACACCTGTGAGTGTGTCTCATTTGGTGACAGCTCAGTCCCTCGAGGCTGATGAAGGCTGTCAGTGGAGAGCGAAATGAAAGAGTGGGCGAGGCAGACAGCTGATGGTGTCGATGTGCATGTGATCAGAGGACGCGCTCCGCCTGCAGCAGCTGATGCTCTAAAAGCTGCATCTTAATTAAACCGTTAAGTCAGCACGTAACAGATAAGTGAGAACACGGATCGTTAAAACGATAGTGAGTGTGGGTGTGTGTATAGTTTGTGTGCACATGTGTAAGAACATTACATATATCATACATGACAGTTCAAACTCTGATATTCTTTAAAACCACAGAGGGCTACAGCGTATCAGCAGCTGATCTCAGCTTATCGTTGTTAGCATCAGAACCTTTCTAGACTCCCTGCTCTCGAGCTGCTCCGGAATGAGGGGGGCTTTGAGGAGCTGCAGAACAGAGCGGATCATCACTGTTTTCTGTCATCTGATCAGTATCTCTGAAATTAGAAATATCCTGTCTCAGATTGACACTGAAAAAGTAGTTCATGCATTTATTACTTCTAGGCTAGACTACTATGATTCGTTATTATCAGGATGTCCAAACAACTCGCTGAAAATCCTTCAGTTAATCCAAAATGCTGCAGCAAGAGTCCTGACAGGGACTAGAAAGAGAGAGCAGATTTCTCCTATACTGTCTTCCCTTCATTGGCTCCCTGTTAAATCGAGAATTGAATTTAAAATCCTGCTCCTCACATACAAGAATAATCAATAAATAATCAGGCCCCATCTTTTCTTAAAGACCTTATAGTACTGTATCACCACATTAGAGCACTTTACTTGCAGACTGTTAGTTGTTGTTTCTAGAGTATTTAAAAGTAGAATGGAAGGCAGAGCCTTCAGCTTTCCAGCCCCTCTACTGTAGAACCAGCTTCTAGTTTGGATTCAGGAGACAGACAATATCTCTACTTTTAAAATTAGGCTTCAAAGTTTCTTATTTGCTAAAGCATATAGTTAGGGCTGTATCAGGTGACCCTGAGTCCTTTCCTTAGTTATGCTGTTATTGGCCGGTCAGCGCACATGGCTGCCCGTCCCTGAGACTGGTTTTGCCGGAGGGTTCTTCTTGTGATTTGATGCCATACAAATAAAACTGAATTAAATTAAATCGTTGCATGAGTTATGGTGAGAGCAAACTACAGTCTGACGATTTGGAAGGTCTGACTGTTGGAGAGCTGAGCTAGGATTTGGGTTTTTTTGCTACTTGTGCACATGGAGCGACTGTCGGGCTGTGAGGAGTGTTTTTAGGCTTCCTGTTTGAAGTGCAGCCCTCACGCTGCAACGTTTTAGCAAACGCCGACAGTCAGATAGTTGGAGAGTGGTTTTTCTGCCGAGTGTGTCCCAGTGAGCTGGGCTGCATAATGTGCCATTACACCCACACTGGCAGTGTACGCTAATGTATTAACAGACCTCTCTGTATTGAATCGTATCTGTTATTAATCTCTGTCTCTCTTCCACAGCATGTCTTTATCCTGTCTTCCTTCTCTCACCCCAACCGGTCGCAGCAGATGGCTGCCCCTCCCTGAGCCTGGTTCTGCCGGAGGTTTCTTCCTGTTAAAAGGGAGTTTTTCCTTCCCACTGTCGCCAAAGTGCTTGCTCATAGGGGGTCATATGATTGTTGGGCTTTTCTCTGTATCTATGAAGCGCCTTGAGGCGACTTTTGTTGTGATTTGGCGCTATATAAATAAAATTGAAATTGAAATTGAAATTGAAATTAACGAGTGTCTGGATGATGGAGTGCAGCTCAGCATGAGATAGCAGCATGTGCTGATGTATTCATTCACTCCTCCTCTTCTCCTTTCTCCTCCTCTGCCTGTCCGCTGAGAGCTCCTCATCTCCATCTTATTACTCGCTGCTGTTTTGTGTTCTTTGCAGAAAACGCTGCTGCAGAGCTGATCCCCGGGGAAAGAAACACAGGACGCCATATTTGACTCCATCATCCAAGTCCTCACAGCACGTAGCTGGGTGCTGTTCTCCTCCTCCTCCTCCTCTTCTTCCTCCTCGCCCCTCATTGTGTTCTGATCCTCTTTATTGTGGGAAGTTGAGTCTCCGCCGCTGGGTTGCCCGCTCCCTACTTCCTCCTCCTCTCCCTCCCTGCCATGTCCAACGACAGTGGCGTCCTCCACGTCTGGGAGGCCTCCGATTGGGCAGACACCTCTCAGTGCCCTCCCTCAGTAGGCGGGGCAACATTCCTCATCGTGGCGTACAGCGCTGTCATTGCCATCGGGTTGCTAGGCAACGCAGGTCTGGTGTTCATCATTGCCCGGCAACAGGAGTTGCGCAACGTCACCAACATCCTGATTGCCAACCTGTCGTGCTCCGACATCCTTATGTGCATCGTGTGCCTGCCCGTTACCGTCATCTACACGCTGATGGATCGTTGGGTGCTGGGGGAGGCCTTGTGCAAGGTCAGTGCGCCGCGCACGCTCACCGCTGCTGGGACAACAGCACTCACCAGTGTGCAATCATCACTTTTTCCTTCAAAAACAATAAAGAGACAACAGTGAGAAGCTGTCTGCAGGGCTGTGTTGTCAGCCTGAGCACAGTTTCACACCGAGCCTGCAGCTCCTTCCTCCTGGAGTCAGCTGCAGGAGTATCTGAAGGAGCTGCTCCACTTCAGGCAGCTTTAAAGGACTTGAATACCTGAATATTATCAGCTTCATTTATGGCACTAGATGCTTACTTTTACTAAGATAATCATTCTTTGTTGACATGGAGTTTCTAAGTTATGGTTGTTTCTTTTATTTTAACTAATGTAAGTGCTGCTAGCTTATGACTGCACTGCTGAACACAGGACGTGCTTTTAAAAGAGATTTTAAATCTCAAGTGTGTTTTTCCTGGTTAAATAAAAAATAAAACCATAACCTTCACATTGGCAGAACCTCACTCTGGGCCACCGGCCTGATAAGCTACCACTGAGGCACCTGAGACAGGACGGGTCCAGGCTCACTGGCCAGCACTTTCCAGTGACTTTCAAAATAAGAGTCATCCAGCATTGTCAGACAGATGTAAAATTAAAAAGGAGCCGGGGGGCCGTCCAGGTGCTGACTCTGCCCACCCTGAACATGGATTGCATACTCCTTTTATCCTCCAAAGTTGTGTTGATAAATGAAGACCGTTAGCTTTCCACTGCTTAGTGATGCAGATGAGTCAGGTACGCAGGTGAGACCAGAGGATGATACAATCCTGTGTTTGTTCTTCCTCTGGAAGCATGTCTGTGGGAGCAGAGGGATTAGTGGTGGTCTGCTCCACACAGGAACGTGATGCTTCTCAGTCTGAGTAACTGACCACCTGAAAGCCTGAGCAGCCTCAGCAGATAACAGATCGCTTTTAATTACAAGTCTGTGTCACCTCATTTAATAAAAATCTGGAATTAGACAGCAAACAGCAGCAACTCAGAGCCGCTGACGTTACAGATCTAGAAGTTCAGCAGCACCAGATCTGATGGAGCAGAGATGAAGAACAACGCTGACACGGAAGTGAGAGCCGTCCATGGCAGTGTTTCATGTGCCCAGCAGGCCGAGCAGCACTTTACCTGCAGACCAGGTACCGCCTGCCCTGCTCACCTGTAGGTGTGTTCATTCACATTTTAAAAGAGAAAAAAAACTTGCCTTCATTTGCTCACTGTGAGGTCATCATGAAGCTGTCAGCTGATGTAACAGAGGAAACTGAATACATTTGGATGAATGGATAAAAGTGTGATGTCACAGCGTGAAGGTGGAGCTGGTCATGACCATGTGTGAGGCCGCGCTCTCACAGTGTACCGCCAGCTTGATAACTTCACCTTCAGTTTGACCTCTGCTGTGTTTCGTGCCCGTCCAGGTGACGCCCTTTGTTCAGTGCATGTCGGTGACAGTGTCGGTCTTCTCCCTGGTGTTGATCGCTTTGGAGCGCCATCAGCTGATCCTCCATCCCACCGGCTGGTCCCCCGCCGCCGGACACTCCTATCTGGCTGTGGGGCTGACATGGCTGGTTGCCTGCTTCATTTCGCTGCCTTTCCTCTCCTTCAACATCCTCACCAATGACCCATTCCAGAACATCAGCCTCCCCGCCAACCCCTTCAGGTGAGATCTGGGATACAGGTGTTTCTTAGCTTCAGTCCAGAGATGCTGTTTCATTTTGAACTGGGGAGCGACCTGAGCTGAGCTATGAGGACACATAACTGATTTTCTCAAAGCTCAGAGTTCATTTTTATTCTTTGGAAATGTTCGGTATTTGTCACACAGCCCAAAACGCCTTGGGCTTGTTTTGCATTTAGCTAAAAGCAGCGTAGCCCTAAGAAGTTCAGCAGCAGAACTCATCAGGGGAATAAAGTCTGCTGCAGCACAAGAAATGAACCTGAACGTGTCTCAATCCGACCGTCTGGACATTAGCCTGTCAGAAATACTTAGGCTACGTTCACACTGCAGGTCTTAATACTCAATTCCGATTTTTTGATCAAGTACGATTTTTTTGTCTGCGTGTTCACACTACAAATAAAATGCGACAGCAAACGTGCTCTAGTGTGAACGCTCAAAGCGGCCCGCATGCGCAAAAGAAGACTTCACACACAACGCGCTCTGTTTAGACCCACAGCAAACAGTATTGTTTGACAGATGGCCGTTAATATAAAGACTTCGGACTTTACGTTTCCCAATTTTTGCTTTAAGTTATTTTGTTATTTACATAATAATGTAAATAACAAAATAATTATCCTTATTGCTGTTTAAGAGAGGAGCGGTGCTTCATGGGATAGTTGCAGATTTCTGTCAGAATCTGCAGATTATACAGTACAAATAAAATGTTCACGTTTCTCCAACGTTGTCTTCCCAACTGTTTCACTGACATCTACACCGGATGGCCAGGAAGCGTTCGCGATGTCTTCTTGGGCGCTTCTCCGGTGCGGATAATTGGCGTCTGTCTTGTGTCGTTGACGTAAAAGACGGATTTAATGCGACATGAACGTTCAAATAGTAGTCGCTTTCTAAAACATCGGATATGTATCAGATTCAGTACCACATACAAAAGTGACCCAGATCAGATTTGAAAATATCGGATTTGCGCCGTTCACACTGTCATACCATGATCGGATATGGGTCGCATAGGGTCAAAAAAATCGGATTTGATGCGCTTTCGCCTGCAGTGTGAACATAGCCTAAATGAACACTTTAAGAAAGACCTTTTATCCTCGGAGGTTCCTGTACCAACTGAAGTCTTTAGAACCGGTTCAGGGCCATCAGAGTCACTGAAGGAGGTGTTTATTTACAGTTCTGAATGTGTGGAAGAAGAAGGTCAGCATTTGTTGGAGTTTCTTTAAATTCTGCTCTGGTGCCTGGTGATAGAGACGCAGAGAGTGTTTCATCCACAGAGCCTGACGCTGTCTGAGACTTCAGGGTTCATATCTGGATGCTGAAGAGTTTGTATTTACTTCATTTAACAAGAAAACTGAAGATGCATTTCTGTTGGCTCAGACAGTCAGGGAACAGCACTGTATCTGCTTATCAGCACATCTAAAACCTGAAAACGTTAATGCAAGAAGGTGAGTGGATCTGCCGATTTCAGACTCTGATAACAGGACTGAGACAAAGACAGTTTTGCTCTAAGGTGAGAGTACGGAGTATGATTTAGATATGAAGGGACCTGGTTTTATTGATTCTGGTGTGCAGGCAGGTAAAAATTTAAAAAAAAGCCACTAATGTAGTACCAGTAAACCCCTGTACATCCTCAGTACATTCCCAAACATGTATGTTCCAGAGAAGCAAGCGGTTCATACGAAGTTCAGTCAACAAAATGAAAAAAGCCTCTTTTTCACAGCCTTCCTCTCATGAACCTCTGGGCAGTTTCATCTGTTAGTTTCCGATCTCTAAGTGAAAATTCTGTTACATATTTATACCTCTGAGATTAGCGCTGAATCCCAAGGAGGTGAAAATGCCATCAAACTTAGACTTAGACTTAGAGCACAATGACAATAGACTTATTGTCATTGTGCAATTTCTTGCACAGCGAAATTGGGTAAACTGCTGGGTCAGGAGTGAAGTAATGTTCAGAACTGTCACCAGAGGTTGGACACCAGCCTCAGTAAAGTTGTGCTCAGTGGGATATTACTTTGAGGCACAGATGTTTTGGGATATTGCTTAGTGCAGAAGTTACATGAGATCTTCAACTTCCTAAATCAGTGCTTCTAAAAGTTAAATAAGTGTTTCCGTTTTCATTATCCATGTCTGTCTTGTTTAAGGGATCATTTGATCTGTATGGAGCTGTGGCCGTCAGACAAGCATCGCCTAGCCTACACGACCTCGCTGCTTATCTTCCAGTACTGCCTGCCCCTTCTGCTGGTGCTCCTCTGCTACCTCCGGATCTTTCTACGCCTGAGACGTCGCAGGTCACACAGCTTTCCGTTCACTTACTCTGTGATAACTCGGTTCATCCACATCATCTTTAACTGTTCGTGTTATCGTGTCAGATTAGAGCTTTGTGTGGACACTGTGTGTGGTTACGCTGTGAGTTAATGCTTCTTGAGGTTTGCTGTGACATTTCCTGGTGGATTGTATGATGATGGATGTCATGCTGTGTTGTGCAGGGACATGCTGGAGCGCAGCAGGAGGACTCGAGGAGCCCAGAGGATAAACGTCATGCTGCTGGCCATCGTCATAGCCTTTGCTCTGTGCTGGCTGCCACTGAATGTCTTCAACACTCTGTTTGATTGGCACCACCAGGCCCTCCCAGACTGTCAGCACGACACAGTCTTCTCTGCCTGCCACCTGACGGCGATGGCCTCTACCTGCATTAACCCCATCGTTTACGGCTTCCTCAACAGCAACTTCCAGAGGGAGCTGAAGTTGACACTGCAACGCTGCCAGTGCGGCAACCGGGCTACAGAGAGCTACGAGAGCTTCCCTCTATCCACCGTGGGCAGTGAGGGCATGACCAAAGCAACGTCACTCAACAGGATGGGCTCGATGTGCATCCCCTCACCTAGACCTGAGATCGGTTCAGCAATACTCGCCAAGACATTACCAGCTGCCACCTAAAATCAAGGACTATGAGAACTGTCTTCTGACAGGTGGTTCATCAGCGGTTCACAGCTGGAGGCAGTGTGCTAACAGCTGTCTGGGATGACTGCGTAAGTCAAATGCTGCTTCATCTTGGCTTGGGTTCCATCACTTCACTGCCAGAGATAAATAGCTGATTTGACCTGTCACCAAATGTTTGGTGGCAAGAATGAATGAAGAGGCTGAACGATGCTGCTTTGAGTCCCGAACACGAGCAGGAATCCTTCTTTAGAGTAACTCTGCTGAGTGACAGAAGAGAGAGGAGGCAGGAGAGCTGGTAGCAGGGACTTTTCAGTAGGACACGCCCCTTAGTTACTATAACTAGGGCTATTAGTTTTAGCTTTTCTCGAATGTTGTTTGAGTGCTGCAACCAGCCATTCTACAGCATTTCAAAATGGCAACATTCTAATGACATTCTAGTGTCATAGACACAGTGGTGGGTTCTGTTGGTCAGTCTGTTGGTTGGACAGTCTGTCCACCAACAGACTGACCGACAGAACAAACAGCTAACCAAAAGACCATACAACCAACAGACTATAACAGACCAGCTGACTAAAAGACCATACAACCAACAGACTATAACAGACCAGCTGACTAAAAGACCATACAACCAACAGACTAACAGACCAGCTGACCAAAAGACCATACAACCAACAGACTATAACAGACCAGCTGACTAAAAGATCATACAACCAACAGACTAACAGACCAGCTGACCAAAAGACCATACAACCAACAGACTATAACAGACCAGCTGACTAAAAGATCATACAACCAACAGACTAACAGACCAGCTGACCAAAAGATCATACAACCAACAGACCAACTGATGGACGGAGCAGCTGACCCACAGACCATCCACCCAACAGACCGAACAACAGACCGAAAAGCTGACCCACAGACGGTCCAACCAACAGATGGACTGACCAACAGACCGACTAGCTGATCAAAAGATCGTCCAACCAAAGACTTTGGTGTTGAGAAAACTGAAATCAGCTCACCTAACAGAGCGTCAGCAGCTGCAGCGCCATATTTTCTTCACATTTTTCTACAGACAGAACCAGTGGCCCCTCCCACTCTGCAATGAAGCAGGGGATGTTGGTGGAAGCAGGTTACACTGCTTTGAAGTTTTTTTGTGCAAAGAGCTCAGCAGGAGCACAGACTGTTACTGCTGCTGAAAAATGTACTGAAGGAAACTAACAAAATCAAGTTTAAAAAATGGCTGTCTCTGCCAACATCTACTGCCAAAAGTCTTTTGCAGTTCTTCAGTTTACTTTCAGACACAAGCAAACTATTTAGTGTTGCACACAGGTGTTGATTTTATGAGATGAAATGACGACTGTGACTGACAGTTGTATAAAATCACCTAGCAATCGGGTTAACATTTGAGACTGTTTTTAAGTAGCTAAGTAAAAGCTGTAAAAGTTAGTAGTAGGTCCCGGGTAAAGTGTCAGCATCTTGAACAGCATAGAAATAAAACCAGAGCTCTGTCACAGTGTAGCTGCCAAGCATGCCAGTGTTACAGGCTGTTTTAAAGCAGTTAAAGTAGATCTGTCCTGTTCTCTCTTATTGTCTGTCACATATATCCTTTTCATTTTAAACATTACCAAAATTTCAAATATTGTGCTCAGAGTATGTAGAAATAATCACTGAGGCTGTGCACAGCTCTAAATTAATTTAATCTTTTTTCTCTGTTCTTGGAACTGTATTTGATGCCACAGACAGAGACAATGTCCTTGAATGGTCATCTCATTTCACCCACTTCTGCTAAAGGGGGGCAGAAATTAAATGAAAGTTGGTTTACATTACAGGGAATGAAGTGAAGGCCTAATGTTTAATTAATAGTGGTTCATTTGAGCTTCTCTGGCTCACGATTAATAATACAGAACTCAGAATTAGCATAAGAGGACCCTTTCAACACAGAAGTCAATTTAATCTCTTAGTATAGACATGCCTTGTATTAACGGTTGGGGTTTAGTTGAGTTAAGTTAGGTTCAGTTCAGTTGATGAGTTCGGCGAGGTGGGGTGCGGTTGGGCGAGGTTGAATTGATGAGTTGGGTTGAAGTGAGTTTGGTTGAGTTGGGTTAGGTTAGTGTAAACGATGTGCAACAGACCCGACCACATCTCAGCGCTTTTCTACGTACACTTTTCTTTATTGCGATTACTGTTCATAACAATACTCACACTGCAGCTTTCCAGCTCACAGGAGAAGATTAGTAACTTACATGCAGTGGAAAACAATATGGTTGCAGGTCATATGGTTAACAATTGCAGAAGTTGTTAATAAAATCCACTGAGTGAGTGACTGTGCTAATGTTAGCGTTTACATACTTGAGCCGGTTTTGTCCTAATTTCAGTGACTGCATCTTAAATAACGTTTTTAAAGATGCCGTTTAGCCTTATTCTGTGCTGAATGAAAAGAAACTGTAGGAATGTTTCACACTCAGTTTGTAGCAGCTTCACACTCTTACACTATTCTACTGTTCATGTCAGACGTACTGTTATAGTTACAGTTACTATTACACTTACAGTTATCCAACCCTGTCTTTCTTCCTTTTTGTTAAAGCATAAATTTTATTTCTTATATCTCTAAAATCTCCTCCTGTCTTTTACAGATGGAAAATAATGCCGTTTTTGGGATTCTCTCCAGTACGGGTTTTCAATTTGATCAACATTTGAGCAATTTTAGAAGCTATAAATTTTCCATACATCCGAATGATAACAAATGTTAAAAGACCCAGTTTCTAATCTCCTTCTTAAAAATAAAACCTATCTGGCTGTGCATGTTTGTTCTCTCTGTGGAGTCATTTCTGTTTTAAACTCATTTCGGTTTTGGTTCAAATTACCAAACGTGGGACCAAACTCTTCTTTCTCGTATAACTGGGGATGAGTTCCCTCTGCTTCTTCATGCCATTAAAGTGAGAAAGGTGTAGTCTGTGTGGGGCTAATTGGGTAATGTAGTGCAGAATGTTTTCATTAAAAACACTAAGTTTAAAGTTGAAAAGTATCTTTGTTGTTCTTTCCTTCTCAGGCAAGAAACTTTTGTGGGATCCTGCCCATAGAAAACATAGAACACTTCCAATATTACTACCAGAAGAGCATGAGAAGAGTCTTGAAGGGTAGACTGCCCAAATTAAAAACAGGCTGCTGCCATCAGACACTGAAGGAAACCTGCACAGGTGAGCACACCTGAAGTTCACATAGTGACCACCGTTGTCAGTAACAACAGTGGTGTCCTGGAAGCTGTGCAGAACTCTTTAACATTTGGATCTTAAACCTTTTTTTAAGTGAACAGCACAGACAGCACGAAGACCCCAAACACCCCAAGAAAGGGCGTGCGCACACACACAACCACTTTCACAAACACATACACAGACAGACAGACACATACACACACATGTTGGTATTACAGCAGCGCCGGAGCGAAGAGAGCGGCTGTATCCCAATTCAGGGTCTGCAGCCTTAAAGTACGCAGCCTTAACGGTCCTCAAGGGCCGCATACTCAAAGACCGCTAAGGCGGGAAGTGCGAGGCTTGTGAAATGGGACGGTCTAGCCTCTGTTGCGCTGCCCAGGTTGCCTAGCAACCATGATACTGGAAACGTTTCATACAGCTTTGATTGACAGAAATGAAGGAGAATATATTTTGTTCATTTGTTTCTACATGCGCTTTGTGTGATTTGATAAGTATCTGAGGCTGAGACCACAGGACTGTAAAACATGATTGTTGGGCTTCATTTCTGTACTGAACAGTCATTTAAGATTAGCTAGTAAATAACAATTAGCTAATGTTGTTCATGAGACTAAAGTCATCTCACTTTGGTAATGTAAATATAATATGGCCAATATTATATTAATCATTATTAGTTATTACAGCAGTGAGTTTGAACTGTGTCAAATACTGAGCTTCAATAAAGATTCAAGTTGCATTTATTTATATTTCCTATCACCTTAAATCTTCACTCAAAGACAAGTATCTGTGACAGTGTATATACAGATGTATTATATATAAGAGACAAATATTGTTCTTTCAGTATGTTGGCATTACTAAATTTGGCTCAATGCTTACATATATGTGTAAAAAGCAAATGTACAAGCTGTGATAACTGTTTCTGATAGAATGAAGAGTAGACTGATATATGAAATATTCCTTTATTGGGGGAGAAAATCAGACCATGTCATAACTGCTTTAAGTCATACAGAATAGATATCAGAGCCTTAAACAGGCTGACTTCTGCTAAATGGGTCAAACTGGGCAGAAAGTCTACAAACACATAACATCCTTATAGAATATGATGTAACACTATAGATCAACTTACCTCAGAATATATAAAGCATATAAACAATTACAGTAATATGATGCAACAAACACAGCAGTGCTACTGATCCAAAATACTCAAAGCTTCATAGAACTGAAACAAACATTTATTTTTAGCTCCATTCAGCTGCTGATACATACTTTAGGTTTCTGAACATTAAACTTGTTGCTGCCTTTCATAGTGTGTAACTTGAAGGCCCTGAGTACTTTCTCCCACACTGAAAACACTGGAATGATAAAATTATTTGAACATTACCTAATAAGACTGATTCAGGACAGACAATTAGTTATGTTAAACTTTCCTAGCAGTCCTTCACAAACAGGGAACCGTCTGTCTATTCTCTCCATCTGTCAGCTGCTGCTGGCTCTTCCTCCTCCTCTTCCTCACACACTGCTGAGTTTTTCCTGGTGGATCATCAGGGGTGCAAAGCCTCACAGATGATGTGCAGCAGTGGGTCCCTCAGTCTGTCCTCACTCTGGACACTTGCAGTTGTGACACATGGAAATCAAATGTGTGATAAGCTGCAGGATTCAGACACAAGTGTAACTTATAAATACATGTTCATACTTTTATTCCACAATCAGAGAGAAAGAAACAGAGAGAGAGTGCAGGACAGACAGGTGACAGTCTCAGGTGTATACACTGCTACAAACAGGAGGATTTAGTGTTTGTGTTATTACGAGTGCTAAACAAGAAGAGTTCCCAGATGGTACAGTGGACACATGTGATTAAAGCATCTTTCTTTCAGCTTAACGAGTGAACCGTCAGCTTGTTCAAACACACGTTAAAGTCTGTTTGGCTCGACATCACCGAACAGAGGCAGCAATATAACATAGCTAACATTAACAGTGCAGTGAATCCTGCTTGTGCCGTGATATTCAGGACTGCAAACCGAGCAGCATCACTGACTTTCAGCTTGTTGTGTTTGCGGATATATGACTGACTTTAATTATCCATAAAATCATCACATTCTCTGTAAGATTAAGGCCAACTATTGAACAGTGTATCTTTTGAAGTAAAGGCTTTAAAACCAAGTAAAAGCTGAATGTACAAACGTCACTAATGTCACATAACTTTGCCGACATGTGGCCAACAGTAATGTTTTAATGTTCTTCATTATTAAACATTTGCACATAAATAAGTGACATCATATTCAGTACTTACTTTTAAAAGTTTACTCTTCGTCCGCCCCTCTTCCGCTGTTTTTTTTTTTGGCAAAATTATCCACTCCCACCGCCGCGCTATGAAGTCTGGGATATGTTGGGCCACGAAGTCTACACCGCCACATCCTTGAAATTCAGGGAAATGAAGGACGCATTTCGAGCAGCCTTTGAATTGGGACAGACTTCGTCGCGTCGCTGTGACGTAATCGGCCTTAAAATGCGGCCTTTAAGGCTGCAGACCCTCGTTCTAAACTTAGTTCTGTTCGGAGACTTAATATTGACGGTATTATAACTGATGACCCCCGAAAAGTCTCCATCTATTGCTCCAATTTTTATAAAAAATTATACAAGTCAGAGTTTGATGAGAGTGCTGCTCTGAACTTTATGGAACAAATCCCTGATGTGCGAACAGTTAAAGAAGATCAGATGAGTTTCTGTGATAGGCCGATATTTGTTAGTGAAGTGCTACCTGCTATTCGACGTCTTAAACTTAATAAATCCCCAGGAACCGATGGCTTAACCTCTGAATTTTACATTACTTTTGCAGATCAACTGGCTCCATTTCTTCTTAATGTATACATTGAAAGTCTTATAAATCAGTCTCTTCTTTATCACCCCCACTTTATCACAAGGTCTGTTAACCCTAATCCCAAAGCCAAAGAAAGATCAAAGACAATTGGAGGCCAATTTGCCTCCTTAATAATGATTATAAGATCCTAGCTCAGATCTTTGCCAAAAGACTGAAAGCTGTTTTGAATGATATTATTGATGAAACTCAGTCTGGCTTTATGGCTAACAGACACATATCCAACAACATTAGACTTGTTTTTGACCTAATTGATTATGCAGATGTGTAGGGATGATAGCTTTATCTTATTTGTTGATTTCTGCAAAGCGTTTGACACGATTGAACATGGTTTTATTTTTCAGGCTTTGGACAAATTTGGCTTTGGTCCTTATTTTCAGAATGCAATTAAAACAATGTACAAAAATGTAAATTGCTCCATCAAACTACAGGCAGGTACATCACCTAGGTTTAACTTGAACCGCGGTATCAGGCAAGGCTGCCCCATCTCCCCATACTTATTTCTCATCTGTGCTCAACTCCTCTCTGATTATCTTAAACGCAGTCCTCTGAAAGGTATAACAATTGTGGCTGAAGAAATATTCATTAGTCAACTTGCTGATGATAACACTCTCTTTTTAAAAAATGCTTCAGAAAAAATGCAGATGGCTATTAACACAATTAATGCCTTTTCTTTAGCTTCAGGACTCCACCTAAACATTGGCAAATGTGAACTGCTTGCCCTTAGAAATTGTACCAGTCTATCTATTGCTGGCATCCCAGTGAAAGAGTCTGTCACTTACCTTGGTATCGTCATTAATAAAATCAATCCACCAGGTGCTCCTTTAATTTCACTCAAATTTTGGACAAAACACAACAAAAGCTAAATGCTTGGCTGCAGCGGGATTTACCCATTAAAGGGAGAGTTTTACTCACGAAAGCAGAGGGTTTATCTCGTCTAACTTATGCTGCTTTGTCTCTTGATGTAAATAAAGAAACCCTGGCAGATATTGACAGACTTATTTATAATTAGATAAGCAAGAATTTTGTGTTTTTGTTGTTTCCTTTATCTTTTCTGAGTTCTCTCTTTGTTACGAGAAAATATTGTTTGGTTTCTTTAAGTACCCCATGCACAGGACAAACAAATTTTATTTGATTAATTTATTGATATTATTGGCTAAATTTCATATGCATAAGTTTAAATTTTCTAATGCAAAACCATCCTTTCAGTGCTTTTTAAATAAAACCAAACAATATGTTAAAAGCCATACAACATTCTCAAAATCTAAAAGCTGTCAAAACCATAAACTTATGTTCCCTGTTCAATATCATGTGATTCTTTGATAGACTGTGTCTATTTTGTTTTTTTATATGAACCCCCTGACATTGTGTTTGCTATTTTGTATTTGTATATCTGTATTTTGTGCTTTGTCAATAAAGCGTATTAAAAAAAAAAGGAAAAAAAAGGCTGCAGACCCTGAACTGGGATACAACCAGTGTGTGTGCGTGTGCATGTGCACTATTACAGGTAACCAAGGAAACAGCAGATGTATGGAGACGATGCTGCTTGTTTGCACAGGCAGGAGGAGAGAAGGGTTTTTTTGTTTTTTGTTTTTTTTAATGTGTATGTGCGTATGGAGCCCTCTCTTTGCCCCCCACAATAAAATGTAACTATTAATCTCAATTTTGCTAAAGAAAAGGATCTGGCTTGCATCAGTCACATGACTACCATTAACCAATGCTCGCCCTTGAGGTCAGAGCGCGTTCGTTATGAGCGGATTGCCTGTAGTGATGGGATTTCCGGCTCTTTTTAGAGAACCGGCTCTTTCGACTCCTCAGGTTGTTTTGTTGCTTTAATTAATTTATTATTAACAATAATATAAGGAATTACTAATGTAAAAAAAAGTAGTTTTATTTATATATGTTTATGTATAAATATATGTGGTGGCGCCCAGAGACAAAGCACGTACAAACTCCAAAACACATTTCTAGCGTTAACTGAACATCCAAAACAGAGCTACCTAGATCACTTAAATTACACAATTGAAAACATATGTGTATTGTTTGAGTGCTTGTTTGAGTGCTTGTGTATTTATACACAAGCACTCATATATATTCAAATAATTTTAAAAAAAAAGTTCATTTACCTGTTACTACCACACACCAAATCCGGTCGTTGGTACTTCCTGGCTTGTGTAGCCACAACACTGCACCTAGCATCCTGGAGCACTTCTGTTGTCTTTTGTACGTGTTTTGGAGTTTTTACGTGTTTTGGAGTTTGCACATGCTTTGTCTCTAGGGTACCGTAAATATACTTTTATTTATTCACTCCACATAAAATGTAATAAATAAATCATATAATACAAAAATCAACTATTTATATATTTTATATTTTTAACTATTTAAATTTTCAGCTTTTTCCTTTTAAACAAATTCAAAAAGTGAAACAACACAAAACACTGCAAACCACAACACAATTAAATATAAATTAAAATATGAAAACAAAAATAACATGCATATTCTCTGTCATATGGACCTGCATGAATAAACTTTCTGAATCCTTTATCATCCACAACTGAAAATAGTTGTGGATGATTACTATACCTTTCTAATGTGACGTTGTTGTCCCTGGCTCTCTTTCTCTCTGTCTTCCTCCCGCTCTGTTCCTGTGCTACTGCGAGTGTAACTACCGCCCCTCCCCCCGCTTCCCAGCGCAAAGCACAAGGCTCGCGTGCAGAGTGAAGCAAAAAAAGTACAAGAGAGAGAGAAAGAAAAAGAAAAAAAACCCCACGGCTCGCAATAAGGAGCCAGCTCGCATCGTTCACGTCAAAGATCGGGCTCTAAAAGTCGTTTCATTCGCGACCGACACATCACTAATTGGCAGCCAACAACTGATTTCTAATGTTTTTGTGTGTTTTTTATGTGTAATATCGTTCCGTATGTTGCTAAATAGACTTTGGTGAACAGGTATTACAAAGGGGTTATATATAAAATTTAAAAATTACCTGTTTCTGTAACTGTGTTACATTATAATCAATCAGCTTCCTTTTGTCCACTTAAAATATGTTTACAGAACTATTTTGTTGCATTTGTTGCAATTTCAGCTGTCCTCATGGCCAGATTACTCTTAAAAGAGACATTTTCAAAGTCAACAAGAATAAAGGATACATAAAAGTCACTGCCAAAAACTGATTGCGGCTTCTACCTTGATACAGGAATGTTGTTTGTTGCTCAAGATGACTTGATATCATTCATGAGGGATATATTTGACATATGTTTGACATATTATAGACTAACAAGTTATTTATAGCAGTTTAAATACAAGCAGTCAGTTTTTGGCAAATACCGGAAATCAGTTTTTGGCAGACAATCACTTTTTGGCACAACACCTGGAATGAGCTCGCAAAGTACACGTGCATTTTCTACAGGCTAGGTGGTGGAGGAAAAGCAGGCAAATTAACTGGAAGGTGCAGACTGAAACAAAAAACAGTAAGTAGGGTGTACAGCGCACACTATCTATAAAAACTAATGAACTGAAATAAATGAGTGTGCTGTTTGTGCAACAGCGCGACAAACATTACATGTCCTTTTATGAACTGCACAAGTAGTTGTGGTCATTAACTGCTAGCTAACTGGGTAGGGGTGTTACAAGGGGGTCTGTAGCTCTGTGCACCGTTTTTGTTTTGAAGTAAGTTACAGGTCTTTTCCCTTCTTCTCTGGAGGACTTTTATTTCACTAAAAATGATCTAATATGGATATCCACATAAATATGGATTATTATAATTATGATATTAAAAAAAACCCACTGTTTTTAAAGAAAATATATTAGGTAACAGATGATATTAGGTTTATATTTCAAATTAGATAAAATGCTGATTTTACAGCAGCAAAATTATTGTATCTCTACAGTTTAAACATTTAATAAGCACTGCATGTGCATGTGTGTGTGTTTTATGTGTATAGATTTTGAACAATAATTACTAACAATATAAAAAATATTCCGGACATGCCTCGTAAGGAGAGGAGAAAGAAACAGCTACAAAAGGAGCTGTGTGAGGCTGCTAAAGGCAGTGGATCTCTCACCAGATGGATTAAAAAGAGCACAGGTAAAAATAACACATGTACCAGTTGTTGTAGACATATTCAAGGATAAAAGCAATAATAACAGTTGCAATGTTTTGGTTCTACAACATTTTCTATCATTACTTTACCATGGACTAGGTGCAAAAGTTGTTAAGTGTAGATAATTAAATAATAGATTAATGCAATATTAAATTGTGTGTTGCTCTCAGATAAACAGCAAGTGGAGGGTGATAGTTCAGATGAGGAGATGGAAGGAGGAAGTGAGGCAAAGACTGAGTCACAGACAGAGCCTAGAGAGAATGTAGAGGAAAGGGCAAGCCAGGAGAAAGAGACTGGAGTGAGAAAGTCAGAGAGTGAGACAGAGCTCAGAGAGTAGGAGAGTGAAGCCATAGAGAGGACATTCTCAAACCTACTTGGACACACCCAACTGATCGAGCCCATGTCCACATACAGTATGATGAGGCCTTTATTCAAATGTGTGATAATATTGGACCCTGCCAACCAGTACTGTCATCATATCCAAAGAATGAAGAGAGACTATTGTTTCAAAAGAAGTGGTATGAGAATAATCCATGGCTAGAGTATTCTCCAAGTGCTGATGCCATATTTTGTTTCAGCTGCCGTCTTTTCTTAAATGATGAAAAGTACTCAAGTCACAAAACCTGGAAAACGGAAGGGTTCAGTCGGTGGACAAGGGCAAGAGAAAGGATTAAAGAGCACATATGTCTGTGAAGGTTCTCAGTCATCCAGGTCATCGTAGTCTAAGGAGCTTGGAGAGAAAAGTGTCTGGACTTGGACGTGGAGAGCCACCTCCACAGGACAAGACTCAGCTGTCCATCTGCATCTAAAGGACAAAGGTCACTCTTTCGAGGATGCCAATGTTCACATTTTGGACAGAGAGGACAGATGGTTTGAAAGAGGAGTGAAAGAAGCCATTTATGTCCACTGTGAGCGACCATCTTTGAACAGAGGCGGTGGTTTACGACACCAACTGTCTGCCATCTATAATCCAGTTTTGAGATCCCTTCCCTGACGCCTTAACGCCCACTCACATCCTGGGCCATCTGACCTCAGGAAATCACATGATAGGGTGGGGCCAGGTTTCACAATGAGCTCACCCGAAACCCTGGCTGATTGGGACCCACACCAGTTTTCACACCTTTGCTCATGTGATTAGGTAGAGGATCATCAAGGGGTCCTTTTGTCCCTCTTTGGGGGGAAACTCCCATAGGGACTCTCCACCATTTGACCCTAGAACTGAAGAAGCTTCTCGGATGAGAGGTGAAACGTCTTCAAACAACTTAAAGAAGTCCAGACGCTTTTCTCTCCAAGCTCCTTAGATTAAAGCGCACAGTGCCTCGGAGTCTTACATGTGTGGTATGGAGAGGTAGAACTCATTAAAAAAAATCTTGGAGGCAGCCTTTGAAGTAGCTGACCAAGTGTCACAAGCTGCAAAAGACAAAGAGAGAGAAACAGAAATTTTGTCTTGTTTTATAGACACCACTCTTTACCTGGCAAGACAGGGTATGCCTTTCAGGGGAGATGATGAGACCTTGTCAAGTCAAAATCGAGGAAATTTCTCAGAGTTAGTTGAGTTGTTCAGCAAGTATGGCAGTGTAATTAAATTACACCTTGATGCCATAAAAGAGCGACAGGGACCTGGAAAAAGACCTCTCGTTTCGCTTCTCTCTAACAGAAGTCAGAACGAAGTCAGAATCAAAGTTTTGGCCACATCAGTAAGACGTGTCATCCAAGCAGAAATGCAATAATCTGAAGATTGACAACATCTGGGGTCAAGGTTATGATGGGGCTGCAAACATGAGAGGGCTTTAAGGGACTTCAGTCAAGAATACAAAAAAAAGGCCTTAATTGTCCACTGTCAGGCACACTGCCTTAATCTGGTTTTAGTAGAGAGTCCAACATGTGTTTTGTCAGCTTTTTCAACCTAATCGAAAAGCTTTACACTTTTGTGGCCAATTCATCTAAACGACACTCTGCATTTATTAAGATGCAGGAGAAGTTGTACCCCGAGCAGTGCCCACTGGAGCTGTAGAAGCTGTCAGACACTAGGTGAGCCTGCAGAGAAGCTGCCCTCAAGACAATGAGGAAGATCCTCCCAGCTGAAATACTACAGCAAGATCCTCCAGACTCTTCAGCAGGTGATGCAATGATCCTTCTTAAAAGCACCAGTTTTGAATTCATCCTGTGTCTCGAGATTACCTGCCCCATCTTCCAAGTGACTGCTACTGCATCTGATGCATTGCAGAAGAAAGATATTGACCTGGCTGCAGCATACAAGATTGTTGATGATGTTTTGCAGAGCCTGGAACACAGCAAAACAGAGGAAGAGTTTGAGAAAATTTATGAACAGGCTAGAGAGAAGACGGCATCAGTGGGCCTGGACACTCCATCTGAGGTCCCTGGACAAGCTCGGAGGAGGAAAGTGCCAGCAAAGTTCAAGTTTGCTGCCACAACAGCTACTGCTGATGACCATGCTTTCACAACTCCCCAAGAATACTACTGTGTTAAAGAGTTCTGTGTTTTTGTTGACACAATGACACAGGAGCTTCTGAGACACGTTAGGAGGAGATAATTCCACATGGGAAATCTTGAATGCCTTGCATACCTTGACAGTCCCAGAGAACTGGAAAAAAACCCACCAGTCAGTGTGGCATCCATTCTTTCAGTGGTCAAAGAAAACAATGCACATCTGGTCTTCCCCAACATGACTGAGCTGCTGAAGACATATGGAACACTCCCGGTGTCCACGGCAACTGGGGAGCGTTCTTTCTCAAAACTAAGGCTAGTTAAAAACAAACTCTGCACCCTTTGCTCAGAGGAGAGGTTGTCAGACCTTCTTTTATTGGCAGTTGAGAAAGATGTTCCAGTCAACCACAGTGATGTCATTTACATTTTTCGGGACATGGCAAACAGAAAGTTACTGTTATCATTTGGGACAGGACATGAAAAGCATCTTATTTCTTCCTGCTCTTTCCAAAACATACCCTGTGTTTGTTTTAGTTTTCTGATTAATAAAATGTTTGTTGGTTTATTTTTTTTACTGTTGTATTGTTAATTTTAATATTTGAAAGAAAGAAAGAAAGAAAGAAAGAAAGAAAGAAAGAAAGAAGATTTTACGGTTCTACAATCTAATCCCTCCCATGGTAAAGTTGATGCTGTGATGTTCTGTGCTCTGTGATGTTTAGAAGGTGCTAACAGGACACACACACTGTATGTATAGATTTTTTTAAATACATTTTCACCCTACCATGACCACCCCTGTCTTTTGTACTACTAATATTCTGGTTTCAGTTTATTTCCCAGTTTTTTTTTAATCTGTTGCCTTATGGTTCCAAGCATCAATCTTTTTACATTTTATTTTTTATCTCAAAGCACTTGTTTACTTAACTACCTATGGACAGTCTCAGAACAACACAGCCCTGCCCTCCAGCACTATCAGCAACAGGAGCAGCAGTAATCCCTCAACAGCAACATTGTACACCATCAGTCTTATAATAGGCTACATTTGCTTTGCATTGTCCCCACCTGATGACAGTCATATAGTGTGATGCGATTCCATATTAGATTAGTCATGAATGTGAGATGTTGTTATTTAGCCTGTTCTATCTGCCCCTTTTTTAACTTTGAGCACCCGCCCATTTAAACGTCTCTGCATGGCCCTGGTCCTACCAGTCTCCTTTCTGTCAGTGGGAAGAACCCTAACCTCTTAAATGTAACCTCTCTCAGTGTGAGCTCAGCTCGTACGAGGCTCCCCAGCGCTGCATCGCCGGCACCGTCAGACGTCTTGCTTTCACCTGTAACCTTCTCCTCTGTGATGCTGGTCCGTTCAGTGCAGGTGAGACTGGACCTTCTGACTCAAACAGGTCTGGCTGCTTCCTCAGACCTCAGTTTTTGTGACCTTTGCTGTTTCCTGTGAACTTTAAAGCTTCACCTGAAATCTGCCTGAGCTCTCAGGAGCCAACAAGGAGGACGAGATCTCCTGAACTGAGCTCCTCACTGCGGAACTGCTGTATTACCAACATTTATGTCTGCTCTACCACATCAGGTATTTAATGTGTTCCTCCACATTCATCCCACAGCTCCAGGTGTTACCTGTATGCTCTTCTTGACCTCATCTCACTTGTATCATCCTCTCAGATTCGAGTCAGGAGGCTTACACGCCTCTGATCCATTAATCCATTAGGAAATGAAATGAAAATTCATTGAAAAGTAAAATACCCAGAATCACTGAGCGAGGGAGCACTGCATCGAGGGCAGAGGGACACTCACAGCAGATATACATGCACCGAATAAGAGGACCAGGACGACAGTTGACACGAATCCAGGAAAGAAACACAGGAAGTAAAAGAAAAACCTGTCACCAAAATAAAAGGGGAAGAGCTGACACACACCAACGGAAATGGAGATCATCGTTAACAAAGTTCTGAGTGAGCTCCTTGGGCTCTTTCAGTCCCTTTCAGCTCATTTTCTTATACGTGTGCAGCTCTGAGCAGAAACTAAAGGAAGCAAAGCAGGGGTCACATGATGCGTTCTTTAAAAGAAACTGTGTGAACCATTTCACGGCATCTATCTATGAAGCTACACTGCTGTCACAGGAAACTGCAGACAGCTGTTTCCGCCTGTGGTGGCGGGGTGACCTGACCTGTGACAAGACTCGCCAGTGACTGCGCTGATGTCTCAGACCAAACAGACCTTTCACCTCCTCGCCTCACGCCAGCAGGCTCCTTAATCCACTTCATCACTACTGTGAACAGGTCTCAGTGTCTTCATCGCATCATGTACAAAACACTTTGGATTCTATTAGCAAGAAGCGCCCCCTGCTGCCAGAGACTCAGCAGTGACTACACACTTCTGAGATTACATTTCAATTACATTTAATCAATCTATAAGCTATATTTAATCTATAATCCATCTATAATCTGTACTTTATCCATCTACAATACATATCACCTGTCAGGTAATGATCAGCATCACAGTAAATCAGATGATCAACCCAAACTGTAAATAATCTATAACTTCAAAGTTCATCCTAAATTTCATTAATCCCACTGAGCAGTTTTAAATGATTCTGATAAAATTGTTTGTGATCTGGCTTCCATCGTCTGAGGTCTCCAGTTCATGTGACATAAATAAGTCATATTACCTCTGACCTCTCTGTCAGGTTCAACAGATTGATCTGAAGGTCAGAGTGATGCTGATGCTGTTTAAAACTGTTTCTTGATGCCTTGTCAACATTTAGGAAATGATATACCGGTATAAGGGGATTATGAATATCTGATTATTGTGATGTCGTATCTGACCTCTTTTACATTTCACATCTGCCTCTTTGTCAAGTTGACCCCAGCATGCACGACATCTTTCAGAAGTCTTTTTCAGAAATACACTGCAGATTGATCTAATAATCATCCATGTTGTCATTACACATCACCGTGTGATCAAACGTTTCTGATTCTTACTTCACTACAAACCTTCTACACTACATTTGATAAGATAATAATAGAGTGAGCTGAACACTGAAGGTTTATGCTCTCACTGCTTCATGTTCACTCAGTTTTTCATTTTCATGTTAACCCTTTATTTAAAAGACTCGTTTACTAATCCCAGCTGAGCTGGAATAAACTAAATTAAAATTTTGATGTAAACAGTCTGATGTATTCTGGTTTTATGTACATCATATTTAGCACCAATAACTTTCTGATGTTAACTTTCATTTTCTTTCTTTTTCTTCATTTCTTGATATATTCAGCAGCTGTGGTCCAAAAATAAAACGCTAACACTATAATTAACCTGTGTGTAATCTGACACATTCATTAATGTGACAACACAGAAACAACCACAGGCGTCTGTTAATATTTAAATTGTATAAATAAACTAGGAGCTGACAGTGAACACAGATACACTTCATTCTTTCATCCTCAGTTTGCTATTCTGATGCTGGGTGAGAACTTCACAGCTACACTTCCACGTTCAGGTGGAACAGATGACACAGACAGCGGGTTGACAGGAAGGTAAAGTTTATTGGCTGCTCCCGGGAGGTGGGAGGAGTGTAACGTGTGCAGTACAGTTGTGTGTGTGTAAACTGACTGAATGGAAATGTCTGAAGAAACTCTTTGTTCCCCGAACGTGTCTGATCCCGAGTACATGTAACGTGTAAGCAATGACTGATGAGGTCAGGAGGTATGTCATGTAGAAGAAGGTGGGAAGCAGACAGCGCTGCTTCCTCCGCAGGAGGAAGAGGAGGCAGGTCAGTGGGGGAGCTCATGGGGAACCAGCTTGTAGTGGGAGCCGCAAGACGGGCAGCGCTGGGCCTCACCCTCGTGGAGCCAGAACCAGACCACAGCTGTGTTGTCCTCCTCACCTGCACACAGGAAACTGGGTGAGAACCCTAACCTGCAGCTCACACGCATGCTCAGGTTTCCCAGTGAGGAATAAGCCCCACCCCCTTTAAGCCCGGAGGCGAGTTTAACCCTCGTCTGAGAAAGCTGCCGCTGCTCACATACGCTTTCACACAGGAAACAACTTACACACACATCCCACAATCCTCTTGTTCGTGATGGAAGGAACCAGGTGGGGGTCGCCCTTGGAGCCTGCATAGTGCTTTGGCTTCATCGTGTTGTAGGGGTCCTACAGGAGGGGGAGGAATCAGATGAGTCGGGGCGTGACAGTATTCAACATCAGTTTCATCTCAAAGTTTATCTTTCATCATCTTCATGTGCAGGAGGAGGAAAGCTTAGGCTACGTTCACACTGCAGGTCTTAATGCTCAATTCCGATTTGTTGATCAAATCCGATTTTTGTGTCTGGTTGTTCACACTACAAAATAAAATGTGACAGCAAACACGCTCTAGTGTGAACCCTCAAAGCGTCCCGCATGCGCAAAAGAAGACTTCACACACAACACTGTCTGTTTAGACCCAGACCCAACAGTACTGTTTAACTGATGGCCCTTAATATAAAGACTTGTTTCGGACTTTACGTTTCCTAATTTTGCTTTAAGTTGTAAAGTTATTTTGTTATTTACATATGGCCTAATAATTATCCTTATTGCTGTTTTAGAAAGGAGCTGTACGTCAAAGGATAGTTTGACGTACAGTGACGTAAAAGACTGATTTAATGCGACATGACCATTCAAACAGCAGCCGCTTTCTAAAACATCAGATATATATCGGATTCAGTACCACATACAAAAGTGACCCAGATTGGATTTGTGCCGTTCACACTGTCATACCATGATCAGATATAGTTCGCATAGGGTCAAAAAACTCGAATTTGATGCACTTTCGCCTTCAGTGTGAACGTAGCCTGAGATACCCTCAGATACCCCAGAAACCTGTCAGGTCAAACGGGGCTGAATGAACTCAACAATCTTACCTCGCCCTGCTTCATGGCCTTCATGATGACTTTCTCCAGCCCTGTGGCCTGCTCTTCATCAGTGGGAATCCCTGTGAACACAAAACCAGCCTTCATCTTCACCTCATCTTCATTCATACACATAAACCAATACTTTGTTTAAAAGAAAAACAGGATATTTTTTTTAAAAAGTGTTTACAATTACGTTGTTTCACAAGATACTGACAAAAATGAGAAATAAAGCATCAAACGTTCCTCACAGCGTGCCAAGAAAACCGTTAAAGGCCGGTGGAGAAAATTCAGATTATACTTTACTTATGAGGAAAAAAATCTAAGTTTAAATGTTTCTGCTTTATTTTATTTAGAAAATAATAACTGATAACATACTTTGTTCATTTTGATCTGAGTTTACAGTAAGCTCATGCTGCTGCACACACACACAGGTGGAAAAACACATGGCTGTCTGCAGACTTCGTGCTCAAAAACACAATGACTTCTTTAAACATCTTGATGCATGCTCAATCATCCAGGTAAGTAAATCCCCAAACTTTGATTCTGTTCATCTGGACGTAGCGTTTTCAGTGGGAGAAACGTTTAGTCACTCATCCAAGTACATTTGCATAATGACTGAAACGGTCATTATGCAAATGTACTTGGATGAGTGACTACTGAATGTACTGAATGTAGTGAATGTACTGTTTATAAGACTGACAGTCAGCTGAGACTGAAGAAGTCACTTGGACGAGTGATGAAACGTTTCTCCCACTGAAAACGCTACGTCCAGATGAACAGAATCAAACTTTGGGGACTTCTTTAAACATTTAATTTAAGCCAGTCTGAGCTCTTCTCGTCCTGTTCATGTCTTCTTTACATTTCATATTCAGACACATTTATGTGAGATTCTGTCTTCGGGTGAAAGTTTACTTTGTTTTTTGGTCATTTATTAAAATCATCACAGAGCAGATTTTTCTCGAATAAAAGATCAATCAATAATCAATCAGATTAGATAATTATAACCAGAGAAGATATTCATTACTATCCGAAAGCAGTAATGTAATCGATTAACCGAGCGTTTTGTATAATTGAATAATTGACTAATAATTAACTGTTAAATTGAACTCTGACCTCCCGAAGCTAACAAACTGCTAACGCTGCTGAGCTATTAACAGCCAATTGTCCGCGGCTATTTCCGGTGTTCCGTCCTTTAAAGTGTGCCGATCTGAACATGGGTTTATTAAAATCTACTGATTGGACCGTTTAATCGTTTTAAAATGAGCCGATCCGTCATTTATATTTGTTCTGAATGAAGTCTTGTCTGAGCGGCGCTGTCACCGGGACAGGAAGCGATCGGCGTTCTCCGTCTTCCCCGCGGATTAAACCCTCTCTAAGCCGCCTGTTCCCGCCGAGTTCCAGGTGTTCTGTGCCGGCTTGGAGCTCACCTCCTGCTGCCATGCTGCGGCTCAGAGCGGGGTTCCGGACGGAGCGGCAGGCCGCCGCGGTTCTGACGGCGGAGCGGAGCAGTAACCTTGCAGCCATTTCTCCTTCAGTGATCACTTAGGTCGATTGGCGATGACGTCATATTTGTGGAACAGTTCTTCTTCTTCTTCTTCTTTGTTTATTGGCAGCTTTGAGGTGCACTAGCGCCACCTGTGGCTCTCCAGATTCAGGAGAAGTTACAATATGTGACATCAGCATCAGTTCATAATGTGACGTGTGTGTTACAGCCTACCTGTCCTCGGGTGCATGCCTCAGGGTGCACTACAAAGAAAGCCCGACAAAGCCTTAAGGCTAAAAGGTGTCGCGGATTAATATAACAAAAAAAAAAAAAGGATACGACAAGCCAAAGATTGTGGTATTTTGTAAGTATAATAACGAGAATTCACTATGTAATTGTGTAACTTTATTAGCAGCTTCCCCCTGAAATGCACCAACACCATTAAGAGTAGCATCCTCTTCTCTGACCTTTTATGATCTCTGGTCGCTATGGTAACGTGTAAATATTTCTTTCAAAATAAGACACACAACTACTCACATCATCAGTCAGGCCATGAGCCACACATGGATGAAACCTGGAACAACCCGGACATCAGTGACTCATTGGGAAGGTCACAGAAGAACCCAGAACAACATCTGAGGATCACACTCTATACACAGGAGTTAATAGTGACAATGATGTGCTTCAGCTTGACAAGACAAGTCAAGTGGCTTTATTGTTATTCCAAACATGTACACAGTGCTGTACCACTGCAGTACATGGTGCTATATGTGACATATAACAGACAATCAACACAGGACTACATAAAGTGCAATGTGCAAAACTGCCAAAATTGCACAGACAGACAAACAAAACACAGACAGTACAACACCAGACAGAACAGATCAATACAGACACAAGACTATGCAGGCCAGGGCTGGACTGGAACAAAAAATTGGCCCGGGCATTTTGACTAGAGACCGGCCCACCAGGTATTATAGAAAAAGCCATAAAGCCTTTGAATGAAAACAAACGCTGTTGTGACAGTGATGTACACTGTCTTGTTGGCAGTGTTGGGGAGTAACGGAATACATGTACCGCCGTTACGTATTTAAAATACAAAATATGAGTAACTGTATTCCGTTACAGTTACCGTTTAAAATGGTGGTATTTAGAATACAGTTACTTTGTTGAAATAAATGGATTACACGGCGGTACTTCCCTGTTTCATATAGGGCTTTGGAGCGTGATGTCACGGGGGTGGGCGTGGAAAGGATTTTTGCCTGATCCGCCATGTTCGGGGTCTAAGCGCAAGCGACGAAGGAGCGAAAACACAGCCATGGTTCGTACTTGCTGTGTGGTCGGCTGCAATGTTCGATCTTACGATCGGCACGGGAATAGGCTTGGGTTGTCTTTTTATGCTTTCCCAAGCTGGAAGCAACATCAAGGAGCTCAGGTATCGGATGTTACCAAACGAAGGCGTCGAGCCTGGATAGCAGCCGTGAGACGAGCTGATATCAAGTTCGTACAGAACGACCATCTAATTTAAAGGCTCTTGCTCAAACGTACTCGCACTACAAGGGTACACACACCATGAAATACCTGATCGGGTTTACTCCACAAGGTGCAATTTCGTTCATTTCTAAGGGGTGGGGGGCCGTGCATCAGCTAAACACATCACAGAGCAATGTGGCATACTTAACAAGCTGTTACCAGGGGATGTAGTTTTGGCTGACAGAGGCTTTGACATCAGAAATGCGGTGGGAATGATGTGTGCGGAGGTTAAGATCCCAGCATGTTGTGTTTTGGTTAACATGTGCCCCAGTGTGGTAGTGAAACCAGACACACATGAGACTTGTTCTTGTTAATTAATGATTGTGAAAACTTTGAGTATGTCTCTGAAGAAATAGTACTGGGAAAACCTTTTTTGTTATGTGTAATTGTATGAACACACTGACATTACATTGTGTAACCATTTCTGTATCTGTATACTATAATTGACAGTTTATCATCGCTTTGAACTCTGTGTTTCACTAAAATGACATTATAATAAAAGCCAGGTAACGACAAAGATCTGCATTTGACGCTTTATTTTACACTTTGACAATTGTTACAAAATAGCCAAATCTTGCACCCAGCCGTTTGTAAATTGTATGTGCGCCTCCAGTGACTTGTAATTACGAAACTGGTTCGCTGTGTAGGCGCTTACTCCACAAACAAGATACGTGAAGATATCGGGTTAGGACAGTGGCGGTAAGTCGTCTGGGTCTTTACTCCACTGCCGTATTTCATATGGGTCCAGATTTGCGATGCACTCTATTTTTTTCAAGTACCGCTGCTTCGCCTCTAGACACAATCGGTCTCTATACCGTCTGTTTTCTTTGGAGCTGCTTTTAAGCATGATTCTTGTCGTCTTTCCAACACAGTGTCTGTTTTGATTCGTAGACCCCGAACATGGCGCCGCACTCCCACAATGCATTGCGGCGTGATGTCAACTCCAAAGCCCTATTGTGTCGGGTCAGGACTGTTTGGGTTTTGTTTGACAGCTATGTTCTGTTGTTCCAGGTGGCAGCGTTACGGTTGCCATGGTTACAGGGTGACGCTCTCTCTCTGTGTGTTTCCTGGGTGAGAGAGGCCTTTTTGTTGTTGTTGTGCTAAGCTAACAGGCAGAATGCTACCGGTATAGCTCTAAAGAATGTAGCCTGATGGGCAGTGTAGTCCGTGCTGCAGGGAGAATGGACTGTCATACACGTTATGTGTCTGTGAGCGAGGGAGGGAGAAAAAGGAAAAGTACGAGCTGTCATCGAGCAGAAACGGGAGCTGGAAGCATGTAAATATAATAATAACCACTGCAGCCAAGAAGAGTGCCTGACGAGCCCAGTTGTAAGTAAGCTATTAAGACTCGACTGTACACCGTGTTCGTGTTTTCCTCCAAAAACAATAAGTTCCGTTGGAGCAGCCTTTCAACGCCTCTCTCTGTCTCTCGCTAGCAAAGTTGACCCAGACAACAAAGTAAAGCTATTTTTCGGCTACGAGCCCGACACAGAACCCACCGTATTAGTCAGAGGTCCCTTTACTACGGTTCGGAGCCGCGGACCTTCAGTAACAGTAATAAATCACAGCAATAGTACATTCATGTAGTTGTAAACAGCATGGTAATATATTAAGTAATCCAAAGTATTCAGAATACGTTACTCTCATTGAGTAATGTAACGGAATACATTACAGAATACATTTTGGGGCATGTATTCTGTAATCTGTAATGGAATACATTTTAAAAGTAACTTTCCCAACACTGCTTGTTGGTATATATGTATGATTTCTATACATTTTACATCAGATAAAAACTTTAGTTGTAAGATCCAGATTATTTATTAAAAGCCAGACATTTTAAATGAGAGTAAGAAAGAAAAGTATTTATTTGTGCCCCCCTTTCCCTGTTAATGCTCTACCTGCCCCCCTGGCAAAACTTTGCTAGACCTGCCACTGCACAGTTACCAGCTGTCAGCTACTTAGAAAAGGATCCTGGTGTCATTTGTTTCTCAGAAACAGTTCATAACTTCCCTTCAACTCATTCATGTCACCTAAAAGGTAAACCTGTTTCTCCATCACCTGTTCAGCTCTGATGATTCAGTAAGGACATCTCCTGGTTTCATCTTCATGTTTCCCTCTCACCGCATATCCAAACTGATATTATGACCAGCAGTTTTACAGCTGTGGCTCCAGCAAACATCAGTTGATACTAGAAATTAATATTAAATAACTTCTAACAACAGTTGATCAAGCTTAAACGTATCGGATTGCAATACCCTACAACGGATAGTAAGAACTGCTGAGAAGATGAACGGAGCCACTGTTCCCTCCATCACAGACACTTATTGCACCTGCTGCCTCCGCAAACCCACCAGCATTGTGGAGGACCCCACGCACCCCTTACACACACTCTTCAGGCAGCAGGACAGTCAGGCCCTCACTGCCAGACTGCAAAACAGTGTCTTCTACCAAGCCGCCAGACTTGGTAGAAGACACTGGGAGTGAGACAAAACATTTTTTTCATTGTTATTTTCTGTCAGGTAGTCACACTGTCATGACATTCTGATGGCAAAGGCAAAAAAATATTCCCTTTTTGAACGTGGTTGGGTTGTTGAACTGCATAAGCAGGGTCTCTCGCAGCACGCATCGCTGCTGAGGTGATACACAGTAAGACAGTCATTTGGAATTTCTTAAATGATCCTGAGTGTTACTGAACTAAAAAGTCAAGTGGAAGACCAAAATAATTTCACCAGCACTGAGCTCCAGTTGGCTGTCAGTCAAGAAACTGGGTGATCCTCGACTCAAATTAAGGCCGTTACTAGTGCCAACTGCAGCCCCATAACCACCAGACAGCAAGCTAAGACTGAAGAGCTTGAAAACAAAAATCATCTTCAAGACCTCTTCTCCAAGAGAGGACCAAACATTGGACAATATAAGTGTGGAAGAAAGTTTTATTCTTTGATGAAAAATATTTAACAAGCAGATCCCACCTGAGACGTTTTCTACGCCTCACAGAGGAAGGGGAACCATGATGATCTGGGGTGCTTTTTCCTTCAGTGGAACAATGGAGCTTCAGGAGGGGCAGGGCCGTCAAACAGCCGCTGGCTATGTCCAGGTGTTGCAGAGAGCATCCCTCATGACTGAAGGCCCTCGTCTGTGTGGTGACGACTGGATTTTTCAACAGGACAACACTACAGTCTACAATGCCTGCAGGACAAGGGACTTCTGCCAGGTGAATAACATCACTCTTTTGGACCATCCTGCATGCTCCCCTGATCTAAATCCAATTGAGAACTTTTGTGGATGGATAGCAAGGGAAGTTTACAAAAATGGACAACAGTTCCAGATAGTAGGTACCCCTCATGCGACCGTCTTCAACATCTCATAAAAACTTTTGTATAAGGCATGCCACGACAAATTTGTGAAGTGATCAACAATAATGGTGGTGCTACTCATTACTGAGTTGATGTTTGGAACACTGATTTGTATTTTGGGGGTTTACAGGTTTCTTTGGAGGTGTGGTCTTAAAATTTTGATCAGCTGTAAAACAGCCTGTTTCAATTTATTTCAATAAACTTTATGCTCAAAAAAATGTTTTGTCTCACTCCCATTTCTTCTTGTTGCATGTTGAAACTCTACTTAAAACCTTGTTAAGATCCAACAGGTGTCCCTGCAGGTTTTAGAGCTCACCCTGGGTCAATGCACCTGAATCACATGATTAGTTCTTTACCAGGCCTCTGGAGAACTTCAAGACATGTTGAGAAGGTAATTTATCCATTAAAATCAGCTGTAATGGGTCAAGGACACATCTAAAACCTGCAGGGACACCGGCCCTCGTGGACTGGGATTGGGGACCCCTGCTCTACAGTCTCTGTGTTTTCTTTAGAATCTGATTATCAGGACTGTGATTAACACTTTGATTTGATTTTCATGGAATTTGATGCAAACAGAAGAAAAGTTGAATCAAGAAATATTCCCATTAGTGGAGACTCGAGCTGAAGACCAAATATCAGAGAATAAATGTCAAAAAGCTTCATTTCAGAATAAAGTTTGTTAAATGCTTTGGGTGAATACAAAATGTGATTTGGTTATTTTGGGTCTGTGAGGGGTTTTGGTCTGTTCACTGAAAACTGATAAGACAGGATAATATTCAAAGAACTTTGTAAATATTCATACATCCATGTTCTTCACCTCTTCTCCAGCTGAGCTCTTCAGAGTTTCCACTATGGAAATAAGATGACTGTTAGGAATTCTCTATGATGCTCACTGCATGTCCAGTATCATGCTCTTCATTTTTGCATGTTTAACCTGTGATATGTGATGGGATGAAATAAATCATACACACACCTGTTGTTTTCTCCTCTCTCCCTCCTGCCTCTTGTTCTTGTTCACAGTTGCGCTCCCTGAAGACTGTCGAAGCAATAATAATAATAATAATTTACTTACAATCACGCATTTGGGGCATGTCCAGTTAGAAAAAATGTATTTGTTCCTTTTATTTGTTGAAAAAATGTAAAAGAATTCAGGCTAAACAGAAATATTTAATTCACTTTTATTTAAATATCACAAAACCACAACAGTCACCTCAAGGTGCTTTATACTGTAAGGTAAAGACTGTACAATAATACACAGAAAACCCAACAATCATGTCGATGGAAAATTGTACTTAGTAGTCAGTATAATCTTTTAATGATATAAGTTTGAATATGGTAGAATACTGCATGTAATCATTTGTGTTTAAAAGCATATAGTTGGTGGCATATTGAAAGAATGTCTCATCCTAGGAGGTCTGAAACAACGTTGTGTACATTCTTCTGGCATTCACCCCCACATCCTAGGAGCATGGGAAAGGTCGTACCTTGTCTTATTGTTATTATTATTTACGGTAGGATTAACGTAGCTATGTCAGTTTTAGTCTAAGTGCCTTTTTACATATAGATGAACTGTTGGACTTTCCAGACCAGCAGGTTAAGGGAAGTTGTTTATGGGGTCACACTCTGACACACACACACACACACACACACGCCCACTAAGTATATAAATAAAGACCAGGGCAGTCCTCAGGGCGAATCTTGGAGCCTCACTCTGTGTGTGTGAGCTCTGGAGGCTGCTCTTGCTAGCAAGAAAATCTGTGTGTTTCTCCTCTCTGATTCTCTGCTGAAGAAGTGTTTTAGAATATATCTCTTAACAAATCATATGACCCCCTATGAGCAAGCACTTGAACAGCGACAGTGGGAAGTCCCTATTAACAGGAATAAACCTCCAGCAGAACCAAGCGTAGCTGCGACTGGTTGGTAGTGAGGGGAGGAAGACAGGACAAAGACATGCTCTGGAAGGGAGCCAGAGATTAATAATAACTAATGATTAAATGAAGAGAGGTATCTAAACAACAGTGAGTGAAGAACAAACACTCCCAGTGCATTATGGGAATCCCCCAGCAACCTACACCTATTGCAGCATAACTAAGGGAGGATTCAGGGTCACCTGGTCCAGCTCTAACTATATATGCTTTATGAAAAAGTAAAGTTTGAAGTCTAATCTTAAAAGTAGAGATAGTGTCTGTCTCCTGAATCCAAACTGGGAGCTGGTTCCACAGAAGAGGGGCCTGAAAGCTGAAGGCTCTCCCTCCCATTCTACTCTTAAATACTTCAGGAACAACAAGTAAGGCTGCAGTCTGAGAGTGAAGTGCTCTATTGGGGCGATGTGGTACTATAAGGTCTGTGTTTCTCACACAGAAACTTTAAACCACTCACACTAAAAGGTCAAAGGTCATCAGTGTGTTCAGATAGGCCTGATGAAGAGCTCATGAACATCACTGATCAGTTTTCAGTCAGCTGCATTTTAGAGAACCAGTGTGAACCTCAGTCACCACTCGCAACAAGTGTGCTTGTTAACCGCTTTAATTGTTGATCAGTACTGTTCCAGACAGCTTTCCAACTGTCTCCATATCACACCACACAGGAAAGGCGTGAACAAGCTGCAGCTGGCATGCCAGCCTCCCTGTAATTGCCCCTCAAGCCTGCTGATCCAGACCACACCTCCACCACCGCCAGACATGTTTGCATCAGTAGCTCAGAACATCCACCATCAGTGACATCATCCACGCAGGTGGAGCTTCAGTTTTTAATATTTCAGTGTTTTAGTCTTTTAATTATTGTTGTATGAAGCACATGGGTGAGAGGCAGTTACACAGAATTTCAGTGTGTTTTGAAATTACAGTGTGATGATGTCACATCATTAAAGATAGACTCGCAGGAATAACATGGCCACATTTTTACAGGAAGAAAATAAATAATTATATAAGTGCAGGGCGTATGTGAGGTTATAATGATGGAGACAAGTCTGACTAAATCTTCCACAATCACCATCACTGTTACCTTTCAAAAGGCATGTACAGCAAAGTAAAATACCTGGAAGTTAGGCCAGGTTAATCCACTGATATGGTCCACACCCTGAAAAATACAGCTTACTTATGAAATAATATCTAAAAACTGTGTTTCTGTAAACATGCTGAAAGTATGCACTGCTTAAATATACTTAGTGTAATGATGAATTTCCTGTGTAACCTGACTGCTCACCTCCTTATTCTAGTATTAAGTATTTGCAGGTAAATATGATTACACGGTAACTTAATATAAAATAAGTTTCTTATTTAATCACAGAGGAATTAGGCCTTCAGTCATGTGCTGCATTATATAGTGTGACCTTGTTTTTCAGGCTCAGTGGGACGTACACTGCAGTCCCGTCATCACAGCGTCATCACTGCCACATGCTGCCGTCCTGGTCATTATTATGACAGCATGTCGATTATGAACAGCAGCTGCTGCTGCATCTGTGACATCATAAATATGGTAATAAAAAGACTGAGTCAGCTGATTCAGGATAAACAGATCTTTATTGTTAAAGGAACAGTTCACTCAAACTACAAGCACAAGTCTAGAAGTTTGATGTAAAACACATTAATCATGGTTAACTATGAAAAACAGGAAGTTACGTTTATTGCTGCTCCTGGGAAATGGGAGGAGTGTAACGTGTGCAGTACAGTTGTGTGTGTGTAAACTGACTGAATGGAAATGTCTGAAGAAACTCTTTGTTCCCCGAACGTGTCTGATCCCGAGTACATGTAACGTGTAAGCAATGACTGATGAGGTCAGCAGGTACGTCAAGTAGGAGACGCCGAGAAGCGGACAGTGCCGCTTGCTCCGCAGGAGGAGGTGGTGGTGAGTCAATGGGGGAGTTCGTGGGCAACCAGCTTGTAGTGGGAGCCGCAAGATGGGCAGCGCTGGGCCTCACCCTCATGGAGCCAGAACCAGACCACGGCCGTGTTGTCCTCCTCACCTGCACACAGGAAACTGGGTGAGAGCAGTGCCACCTGCACGTCACACGCACGCTCAGGTTTCCCCAGTGAGGATTATGCCCCGCCCATCTTTGAGCCCGGGGCAAAGTTTAACCCTTGCCTGAGAAAGCCGTGGCCGACACTCACACATGCTTACAAACAGGAAACAACAACTTACACACACATCCCACAATCCTCTTGTTCGTGATGGAGGGAACCAGGTGGGGGTCGGCCTTGGAGCCTGCATAGTGCTTTGGCTTCATCGTGTTGTAGGGGTCCTACAGGAGGGGGAGGAGTCAGGTGAGTCGGGGCGTGACAGTATTCAACATCAGTTTCATTTCAAAATTCATTGTTCATCAAGAACGATTCACACGACTCAGAGGCTGACATCAGATCAGCTGAGGCTGAGCTGCAGACAGAATAATTTATATTAATATTTGAAAATGAGCCGAGCAGCAAATATACCACAAAATAATTATTAATCATTAATAAAAAGGCAAAACACAGAAAGCTAATGTTAATCAAATAACTGCTATATGAAAATAAACAAATAATCGAGAATAAATTAACAAATATTAATACAAACTTAAACAAGCCCAAAAATACTAAAAAGAAATATTTTTTTGAGTAACAAAATCAGTAACTACTCCAAATAAAAATATTTTATAGTTTTGCTGAAATATTTCGACACACCGACGGCTTGAGTCTGCTCGTTTCTCCTCAGATTTGATGTTTAATGATTTTAATCTCGATTTAATTTCTGGTCTGTGTGAAATATTGTGTTAAGATGAATCCGCATCACGCTCTTCTTTCTCTACTGCTGTTTTTTTTTAACTACGTTTTTCATGTTTCTGGAGCACATGATGTCAGAATTCCTGTGTGTTGGTATGCTGTCTTACCTCGCCCTGTTTCATGGCCTTCATGATGACCTTTTCCAGTCCGGTGGCCTGCTCCTCATCAGTGGGAATCCCTGTGAATAGCACAGTGTGATTAAGGAGCTTCAAAGCAAACACTGATTATCAGAACAGGCTAATGTGTGGACTTCCTGTGGGTCACATGACTACAGCACACGTTATTACAGGTTCTTATGACCTCAGTGAGTTGCTGAGTTTGTGAAACCTAAAGGAGCATGTGTTTCTCTCACAGACATGAAAACATCTCAGTGTAAAACTGAAATGTTTGATCTGATGTTTTCATTCACGTCACTCTGATTCACTTCATTGATCATCGTCAGTCATAGTCACACACAGCACCTTAAAAATGCATTGATCACTGCCTTTAGCTGTTCCAGACTACATACAAATTATTCAGGTTTCTGGGAAACTCTGCAAGTTAAAATGGTATGTTTATCGATACCATTACAATCTTACTGATCACTTCGATCGGCAAACCAGACCAATGACAACTTCCGTTACTCTCTCATGTGTTTAATAGGGGTGGGTTTTTATAATCGATTTATCGATTAAAATCGATTCTGGCTTGGATAACGTAAAATCGATTCATTAAAATCCTGAATCGATTTTTTAATATAAATTTATTTTGCCCGAAATGCCAGAATCTCTGGTGAAATCTCACAAAATTTCAACAACCACCAAACAGCTAAGACAGTAAATGAGAGCAGGAACACGGATTCTGCACAAAGAGTAAACACACAGCGCAACCCGCAGATCAGAATCAGTTAGATGTGGCCTTTGTGTTCACGCCCTTTATGCGCTGATTCTAAAGCTGTTAGTTTGATGTCTCTCCAAACAATATTGACCGAACCAGCAGCAAAAGAAGATCCAAACTATGCCTCACATAAACATCGTCATGTATTCGGTCTTACTTTTAATGTTTTGCTTCGACCACGATGCACAGCTCTCTCTTGCGTGCTCTCGCGCTCTCTCTCTCCTTCTCTCCCCCTCTCTCTCTCTGTACTGTTTTCTGCATTATTTGCTTGCTTGTTACGCACAAGTCTACCGTTGTTTACAGCGCTGTCGGCCGACGTTTTTTTTCCGTTTCATATACTTCTGAAAAGAAAACCTAATTTCTGCCGTTCAATACTGAACAAATTTAAACTTTTTAAAATTATGCAAAACGCTTAGCCGTGTCTCTAATAAAACCGCTGTAACTTCAGAGGTAATGTTCATGTGTTGATTAATGGTTTTCTTTCGTTTTTGATGTACTGCAGAATATTTTTATAAAATCCCAGGCCAGAAAAATTGCCTTCATGTTTTTCTGTGTTTATCTTCAGCTACTTTGACACAAAGGCATCTGCTGTGATGCTCACACCTTTGATAAAGTCTTGCTTGTGTCAGCTTCCTTTTTATAGATACAAAAATATGTAAATGTACTGATATGAATTATAATATTTCTGACTGTCAAAATTTCCCAGATTCAAATCGAAGTGAATCGAATCGAATCGAATTAAATCGAATCGTGGATCGAATCGATTCGGGACCTTGTGAATCGGAATTGAATCGATTCTAGAAATCGATTCTAGAAATCAGTGACGATACCCAGCCCTAGTGTTTAATCTTCATACCGACGAGACGTTCAGGGACCTTCATGGAGAAGGTTAAAATATGACACGTTAATTGTTTCATATATAAAATATATTTTAGGTTTTAAATCTCACCGTATTGACCGTCATGATTACTAAATTCTGATATATTAAGACTTTTTAAATCTACAAGTCAAACAATCAGCCAACACACGGTTTTTAATAAATCGCAGGATATTAACATGAAGTCTGATCCGAGAGGAGCCGTCACCCGGATAGGAAGCGGTCGGCGTCCTCCGATCTCCCCGCGGATTAGACCCTCTCTAAGCCGCCTGTTCCCGGTGGGTTCCGGGTGTTCTGTGCCGGCTCGTGGCTCACCTCCTGCCGCCATGCCGCGGCTCAGAGCGGGGGTCCGCGCGGAGCGGCAGGCTGCCGCGGCTCTAACGGCGGAGCGGAGCAGTAACCTTGCAGCCATTTCTCCTTCTTCACTGTCAGGGAGGCCGGGCGCACGGAAATGACGTCAGAGTCGCAGCGTGCTGCTTTAAAAAAACAAACAAACTTTATTCAGCACAAATAAAGTAACAAGGAAACAGCTGGTCGTGGAAAGATGGTTATCGATGGTCACAGCCTCGTACTATAAAGAGGATGGATGATGGATCACAGGACGGCTGATCAGTTCGTTTCATCCATCTCATCTAGGCGTTTGTAGAGATTACAGCAAACATGGCAGTTTGTCTTGAAACAACAATGATCATCTCCACATTTCAACTTTATTCTCAAAATACTTGACTTTTCTTTTCTTAATGTGGCCCTGATACTCCTTCCTACAGTACAGTCTGCTCAAATCAGGTAATAAAACACAAAAGACAGATATTATGAAACATGACAACATTAAAACCAAGGACTAGGATTTAAAAAAAAAATACGTGAAAATAATATTGTAATAAATATAATATAATAAATTAAATTAACGTTGACATAGATATTTAAAAGAGGTATGGAAATAAAAATAATAATTAAAAAACAGGGGAACTGAAGAACTTTTCTGACAAAGAAAGTTTTCATATTTGAAACTCTTCTGACTGGAGAGCAGTTCTTCCCACATTTTCAGACACTCCAAACTATCTGGACAAAATAACTTTTTTTTTTTAAATATAAGAACTGTTTTGTAAGAAAGTCAGTGACTGCCTGAAGAACACAGGAGCATCACCACATGCTGTGTGTCCTCCTTGAGATGCTCTGCAGGCCCCCTCTGAGGTCCACAGTCCCAGTCTCGACTGAAATGCCACCTGTTCACTGAGGCCTTTGAGTTTTGTGCGTAAAGCAACCTTGAGTTTATTAAAAGGCTCTATATGAACCTAATTTATGCTTCTTATTAATTAGTAAGACTGGCCAAGCAGAAGAAAAGAAAAATAAGAGCAATATCCAAACTGCACTTGAAAATGACTATTTATTGTTTACTGGTTTTTACAAAGGTTTATTAATTCAGTGATACTGAACAAGTTAATGTGAGTAAAATATCCATCTGAAACACCTACAGCTTTATTAAAATTAACAGGACAATGAGCCAATGACAACTAGATAAGCTCCACATAATTAGCCGGGAACATGCCGTATTCCCCATCAGGTCCAACACCTCTCCACCAACCCTCATCCAGCATTTCTATCTGAGTAATAATGTCATCGGGGTCAAAGGTGATCTCAGTGTCATCCGCTGTGAGGAAGAGGAAAGAGAGAAAACTCAGTTAAACTAAAGGTTTATCTAGAAACACCTTTCAAGAGTTTCAAGTTTCAAATTACAAGCATTAAAAAAAAAAAAAAAAAGAAAAGAAATGAAAGAAACTGTTCTGTATACTCGACTTTAGATCTGTATGTAAAACAACAACATTTCAGTGTTTCATCAGGTAAATGTGATAAATAACCAAACTGGATGGCTTACTGCACTGTCAAGGTACAACAGCTCTTTCCAAATGTAAAGACCACTGCAAGCTTATTTTACATTCAAGAAAAAGTATTATCCTGTTTTTACAGATTTGATTTGATCTTCTTGATTCATTTATTGAGATTCATCCTTCTTTAACAGCTTTTCCCCTGTGACAGTCAATGGTTCATTTAAACACTTTTCCTCAATTAAAGAATACAGAATACATTTTGGTCAAATATTTGCAGGTAAATTTATAAAAAAAAATGTGGAAACTTAACTAGTTAAGCATTTAATCATTAATGATATCAGTATGGTGAACAACACTCGGGACTCTTTCCAATTTCATTCAGACACGTTAGACCACAAGACGCGATGGTCCTCAGTAGTCACAGAGTAGACGACAGACCCCACAACTACCAAAAACATGAAGGTATGTATGTGTGTGTGTGTACGTACCGGCCTGGTAGTCGTACAGAGCTCTGGCACAGATACCTTGTCCACTGCCATCCCAATTAATACCATCAGCCTGAAATTCAAAAACAGCTAATTAACATTTAAACAGTATTTTAAATCATTTCATTCAATAACTTTTTACTCAAACACTGGAGGACCCAAATCTGCCAGAAGAGATTAAATAAATACATGAATCACCTCAATAAATAGGCCTACAAATATAGGTATTCATTAACTTAGAAGCCAAGAACTTACAGTGGCTTGCAAAAGTATTCAGCCCCCTTGAACTTTTCCACATTTTGTCACATTACAGCCACAAACATGAATCAATTTTATTGGAATTCCATGTGAAAGACCAATACAAAGTGGTGTACACGTGAGAAGTGGAACGAAAATCATACATGATTCCAAACATTTTTTACAAATAAATAACTGAAAAGTGGGGTGTGCGTAATTATTCAGCCCCTTGAGTCAATACTTTGTAGAACCACCTTTTGCTGCAATTACAGCTGCCAGTCTTTTAGGGTATGTCTCTACCAGCTTCGCACATCTGGAGACTGAAATCCTTGCCCATTCTTCTTTGCAAAACAGCTCCAGCTCAGTCAGATTAGATGGACAGCATTTGTGAACAGCAGTTTTCAGATCTTGCTACAGATTCTCGATTGGCTTTAGATCTGGACTTTGACTGGGCCATTCTAACACATGGATATGTTTTGTTTTAAACGATTCCATTGTTGCCCTGGCTTTATGTTTAGGGTCAATGTCCTGCTGGAAGGTGAACCTCCGCCCCAGTCTCAAGTCTTTTGCAGACTCCAAGAGGTTTTCTTCCAAGATTGCCCTGTATTTGGCTTCATCCATCTTCCCATCAACTCTGACCAGCTTCCCTGTCCCTGCTGAAGAGAAGCACCCCCAGAGCATGATGCTGCCACCACCATATTTGACAGTGGGGATGGTGTGTTCAGAGATGTGCAGTGTTAGTTTTCTGCCACACATAGCGTTTTGCATTTTGGCCAAAAAGTTCCTATTTTCATCTGACCAGAGCACCTTCTTCCACATGTTTGCTGTGTGTTTGGAATCATGTATGATTTTCATTCCACTTCTCACGTGTACACCACTTTGTATTGGTCTTTCACGTGGAATTCCAATAAAATTGATTCATGTTTGTGGCTGTAATGTGACAAAATGTGGAAAAGTTCAAAGTTCAAATATGAGCTCATTCTGAATCTAATGGTACCAATATATCTGAAAAAAGTTGGAATGAGAAAACAAACGTCTGGAAAAGTAAACAGAAACAGCTTGAAGAGTATTTATTTAAACAGTGCTTCACTGCAAATTCAGAATTATTTCTTATGCTAAATGAAACATTTTCTGATTGAGGCATGTTCACAGTATGTTTCCCATTTCAAGGTTCTTTATTTGCCATTTGTGCATAAAACTAACAGTCAAGGCACACTGGAATTCTTGTGCAGAGCACTTTCAGTCATAGTAAGCAAATTTGAGGGATTTTGCATTATTTTACAAAACACAATCCTGTTTATGATTTCTTTGGTTGAGGTGGGACACATTAAAAGGAATGACTGAAGGTTCAATCTTGGTGTCAGGGTTAAACATAGAATTAGATGCTGTGGTTTAGGTTAGTGTTTTGCTATGATTAAACTTGGGTATAACATCTTCAGAAAATTATCAAAACAAACATGCCTCCCCCTGTTCTAACAGAGAACAAATTTTAGCCAAAGTCTGAGATCTAGTCATCCAAACAACCTCAAACTCAGCACTGCACTTACTCGAGACCACAGAGATACACCCACTAAGTCTCAGGTCTATTGGTCAGTTTTTGAGTCAGACACATTTCTCAAACTGTTAGTAAGACGTTAAGGGAGGAATCAGAATCAAAATACGTTGTTAATTTCTAAGGAAAATATTTACTGGGAGTGTTGTACATGTAAATGTACTTATGATGAAGTGGACTTACTGCTGGTGCATGCTGGGAAACGTTTTGATACAGGTCCTCGTTACTCGGGGCTGAATGCGGTGCCATGTATGGATCATCTTGAGCTGGACTTCCCTCTGCACATTATAAAAATCACAAGTTTTAAATACTAGAGATGAAAAAGTGTTCTTTGTTTTCCAGGACAGTGAGAAAAGACACGAAAGTACCAACAGGATAAAGTATTAATACTCCAATTCCAGGAAAAGTACTAAGTATCACCACACTACAACCCTCAAAAAACAGAAGTTACAGAAATGTTACTATGAATTATGTTCCATAGTCTAAGATTCTGATATAGCCAGTGAACAAATCTATCTATCTAACCAGCGCTGTGCTACAATCGTGGTGTAACAGCTTTACAAACATGAAGGCCAACGAAACAAAAACCAAGCTGTGAGCTGTAAACATGATGGAGCAAACACAGAATAACCACAAATTATTATCCATCATTTGCTGCTGCAAACTCAAGAATTCACTGACTCACCAACTCTGACAGTGACTCTTACTCGATATGTAAAATAGTTCAAATTAATTAATTTTATTAACCAAAAATTTTGAAAACATAGCAAAGTCTAAACTTTAAACTGCTAAGTTTCCAGTATTTCACATATTTAATTACTTTTGTTTTTTTGTCTTTAATGTTTCAAACGTAAAAGCACCACTGAGGAAAAATTCATTAGTATTCACTTCACAGTGTTATAGATTTAATTTAAAATGGATAAAAGTGACAATTTCAACTCTAATGTTTTCTAATGTATTCAGACTCTTTTCTGTGTTTTCAGATTGTTTTAGGTTTATTTTGTTTGCTTTAATTATTATTGAGATGTCTGATATTTTTAAATTTACTGAACATTAGATTCATTGACTAATTAATGGAATTAAATTGATATGGTGTTTTTCTGCAGCTATTTTTAATTAATGTGTTTAAATCTCAGCTGAAGTTATAAGACTAAGAAAACTCTGAAATATAGTATACTAGAAGTATAAAGTATTGTGTAAATGTACTCGGAGTGATTTTTGTGGGTGTTGATGTTAGTGGCAAACTGATCATCATATAAAATATGGTCTTATAGGAAGAAAAAGATTTAAAAAAAAAACCCTAATTCAAACTACTCTGATTATTGATAAATGATCAAAATTGCACAAAACAAAAGTTAAAATGAAATGACTTTAAAGTTCACACCTTGTGCAGCTTCATCTTCATCAAAATCATCTGACCACTCGTCTTCGTCACCATAACCAGCGTCTGTGTTTGCAGGAGGGACGTCTTACTTCATGTCATACACACAACACGCGGGTATTTCACAGTTCAGGTCACTGATCAGTTAAATTACTACATAAAAAAAGGTTTCCAGACTCAACTTTTTCAGCTGATTCATATCCAAAGAAAATATCAGTGTTATGTGAACACGAGTTTTCTACTCATCACACAAATCCACTCCTAAATTTGAAAGTATTTTTAACAAAGCTTAAAATTTAAAAATAAAAAGCCACCTTGGTTCTGACTGGCTAACTTCTGGACGCCCGCTGAAGGCCAGCAGTTTTGTGAGAACTGTGAGAACAACGGTTACTCCACAAAACTTACTTTATTTTTTATTTCTGTTCTACACCAAAGAACTGTGGTTCCTTCTGGGCACCTCCTGCAGTTGAAAAGCTGCCTCAATATGTCTCACCTGCAGGCTGCACAGGTGAATGTGCCCTCTCTGGTGCTGTAGTGGAGGCAGGTGCAGCATGTGAGACAGGCAGCACAGGTGAAGCAGATGTAATCAGAGACAGGGGAGTCACTGCTGGAGGAGAGGATGGTGGAAACCGAGGCTGAACCGGGACGTCTCGCTCAAACGATTTCTGCGATAGAAAAGGACTCTGCAGCCTCCCTGCAGGGGGAAACGTGAAGGTGAACCACCACCATCATCATCATCCTCATCATTATCATCATCGTGTTTCTTACCGGGTCTAGAAGCAGCAGGTGTGTCGCCAGCATCAAAGCTCTGCTCCTTCTGCTTGAAGATGTCTCTGGGATTAAACGCTCTCTGAGAAATCAGAGATTTCGCCTCCTGTGAATAAAACTGGGTCACATTAAAGTAAAGAGGTAGGATCCTACACTTCCCTCAATGCAACTCTTCAGCCTTTGTAATTCAGCTCTTCCTGTTCATTTCAATTTGGCTTACAGTAAAAAAAATGTAAAGGCTTCCAGGCTGTAGAACTAAACATGTGAAGCAGACTACAGTTCCCATGATGCGTCTTGGTGGGCAACATCCAATCACAGAGCCAAACAAATGTGAACAAATCACCAAGAAAATCCTCATTTCTCTAGTTTTAACATCTTCAGATTGAATCATTGTGAATTCTCAATTAAAATGTGTTTGCTATGAGAACATCATGTCAGCTGCTGAGGCTCATGGGTAATGTAGTATCCAGAGCCATCCACCCAGCTGATCAAAAATGAAACTGGAATAACAAAAAAGTTAAACCTGTGTGATCATTTTTTTATGTTTCTGATGCTGTGTGAAAATAAATAATGAACATTTAGAGGGAGAAACAGGAGCAGATATTACGTTACAAGAATTTATGGTCAAAATTGCGCTCACGTTAGCTGTCTGCACCGAGGCAGCAGTGGAAATTCCCGTCATCTTCCTGTTCTCCAGCTGCTCATTCTGAAACACAGAAATCATTCATACATCACGTTAAATATAATTTTAACATCACACAACACAGACTTCTCTGCCTCAGTGATTTGCCAAAAGGATTTAAAATCAAGTTTCAATAAAGAAATGACTCATAATCCAGTATTTTTTACTTTCTTAATATGTTTTTTATTTATTTATGAAATAAATACACAAGTTAGCTTATCCTTTAAAAGTTAAAAACATCTTTCTCTTACCCTCAAAATCAATTACTTAACTAATATCTATGTCATTATTATTGGGTAATTTAAAAAATGTTACCCTTTCCATTATTTCCTGTTTATTTACTTTTTATTATCTGAAATAGTTTTCAGTTTAATAACTTCTTTTATGTTTGCTTTTATGTTTGAATTTATTCATGTGTACTTCAGGATTTTTGCCCCTTTATATTTCTTTTTATTTCTGTTTATAATTTAAACAGTTATAAATATAACTGTATAAACAATTTAAATGTTGAATATTGTTTTTTATATTGTTTGTGATCAAATAAAAACTGTTGTTTTCCAAATTTGATTTATTTTTAATTTATCACGAGCAGTAATGTGATGCTGGCTGGGCTCATAAACTCAACCGAATCAGGATCAATGAGCTGAAGCTGAGCTCACCCGACGCTGTTGTTCCTGCTCTCGCTCCTCGTCCTCCCGCTGCTTCTGCCGGAGCCTGAAACACAAAATACTTGAAGTGTCTTCTTCATGAGTTTCTGTGATTTTGTGTTTTGTGTGTCTGACTCACTTCTCCTGTTCGATCTGCTGAGCTCTCTCTCTCATTATCCTCGCCCTCTCCTTCGACTGTCTCTCCTCCATGTCCCTCCTCTCCCTCTCCGCCGCCTGCCTCTCCTGTTCCACTCGAATGTTTTCCTCCTTTTGACGCATTTCTTCATCCCGCTGAAGGAGAAGAAGAAGAAATAGAGAGTGGTGTGACTTTGCTGACTGAAACCTGTGGTACAATCTTGGAGGACTCTGAGTTGAAACCGAACCTGAGCTTTGACCCAGAAGTCGTCCTTGTTGATTTGTTGGATTTCCTCGACAGCGTTGACTTTGCGGTACACAGAACCCTGACGAGAGAAAAAGCTCAGGGATTATAACAGAAATGTCCTGTTTTTCTTCTCTGTGCGCAACCCTGATTATTTATTCTTTATTTCAGAGTTTTCTCCCTGTAGACAGAAGTGTTTGAGCTGTGAAGAAGATCTACATTAATGTTCATGCAGGGGTAGGAGTGCACTGTGAGATGAAATATTGGCTTATTGGATGGTAAAACGAGGCTGTGCTGCCGATTCAGGCGGCGTGATCTCACCACGGGTCCTCTGGGAACGTCTCTGTACTCCTGTGTTTGCTTGTGGAAGTTAAAGTTAGCGCCGGACGCTTTGGCCACTTTGGCCAAGATGGTTTCTGGGTCCACGTCGTCCTCCGCACGGGCGTTTACAGTCACATGGGCTCCCTGTGATGTCACACATGTTAATGATGCAGCTCTTCACACACATTAACAGGAAAAAGAGGCCAGACTCACCTTCAGGAAACCTGCTATGGTGCTCACGTGATTGGCACACTGTCCTTTCCGAGAGTCCTTCACACCTTCACCTGTCTTAGAAAACAAAAATCATCCATTCAATCCTGTGAATGTGGCATCCTTCTATCACTCGACACTCATAGAAAGTAAAGTCTGCAGAGCTCTCTACAGGATCTCAGAACTGAATATGGACTGTTTAGCCTCGCAGACTCTGCCAGACTTTAAGAGGAAGTTGGAGGGCTAGTTTCTAGCCCTCCAACTTCCTCGGATATGTTCTGACTGTAGGATCAAAGATGGAGTGAAGTGGACATATAACCATGACCTACTCGGTGGCTAGGCTAATATGAACACATCAGCAGGCTGAAGATGGAGGACGGGGGTTAAAAAAAGTACATGTTGAGGGGCTTCCTGTCATGTGACTGGAAGATGCTGAAACCAGCCAAACTTCACCCCAGAGGTCTGAGATGATCCGTCCACAGCATGAGCTCACTTATTAATGGTCTGGATTACTCACTGTGAAAAAGTCCTGAGCTTCACGTCCACACTGAAATCTTCAGATGTTTGTGGTTTTCAGAAAAAAGAAAAACTTCAGGAAAAAAGCTTTGAGTTAAAGTTGGTCTTACCCAGTTTATGAGGATGTATTTGGGCAGTCCAGAATTTGGGTCCCTGACTCGACAGAAAGCGTACATCACCTTCCCACTGTTCAGCTCCTCCACCATATCCTCCAACCCTCCATCTACACAAAACACAAAGGAGAACATGATCTCATTTAGATCAGACCGCAGACACCTGAAGGCCAGACTGGAGATCAGAAGGTTATGAGGGTGGCTTACGCTGGTGTTCCTGCGCGCACGTCCTGTGTAACACATAAAGAGGTCAGTGCTGCACGAAAAACCCTCCACAGCTTGTTGGAGACGTTCCTCTGACACTCTTAATGCCGGTGATGTCATTGCATCATTTCTCAGCTGCACAAACCAGTTTGGAGCGCTGAGCAGCACTATCTTATCTGTGTGCTTCAACACGCCAGCTGTACCAGCGTTCACAGCCGTGAGCCCAGTGGTTTTCTTTGCTTTCACTTGCAGTTATATTTCTCTTGCAGCCTCTGCTCCATTCTGCTGAAACTTATTGGTACATCACAAGATGTAGCCGAGGCTCAGCTGTGGAAGCTGAATGCTTGTAATAACCAAGCTGTTAATGTTTGCTTCACATTTAATAATAAGTTTTTAGTGTATTAAGGCAAACACCACTCTGCATGTGGTCGGTCTGCTCCTGGATTTTAACCTGAAACCCTCAGAAACAGAAAACACTCTGGGAGCAGACCAGAGGAGTCAAACATAAGGCCTGGGGGCCAGAATCAGCCCAGTAAAGCCTCCAATCTGGCCCCCAGGAGGAGATAAATGTTTTTTGCTGCTGACGCTAGAAATGTCTGTTTTTACAGTTGGTCCAAACAAAGGACATTTTCTGTGATGAACACAACTTTGTTTTATACTCTCGGACAGTCTGGATGAGTGTATGTCTTACAGTCGTGATGATCATCACGTGGAAAAAGCTGAACTTGGTTGTCTTACATTAGGAAGTCTTAGGGACAGACTGCAGCACTGCTGAAAAAAGTCAAACTGAGGTCAAGAAACAGGGTGGAATGCAAGAACACCTTAAACATCTCCTCAGGTTCAAACACAGCAGGAAACCAGCAGAGAGAAGAGTCAGAGAGGAAGGACAGCAAAGAACACAGGATCTGACCTTCAAAATAAAACAGGAAGTGAGGGGAAATCCACAGGAAATAAATTCGGAGGGATCAAAAGTTTGGATCCAAGTGCTTACCTCCTTTCTGTGCCACTCGGAGGTTGTTGGTGTTTCCTTCGTAGGTGAACAGTGCCCTGAAACAGACAGACAGGTGTGGGTGTGCAGCAGATGTAGGTGTGGACAGACACGCAGGTGAACTTTATCTCACCAGTCTGTGTTAGACTTGCCGCTCACCACCTCCTCATAGGCGGCCATCAGCGTGGCTCCATTCTTGCTCAGATTAACAGACATGTTCCTCCACAGCACGGCAGCAGCGACCCAGCAGTACTGTGGCAAACCTCCCACAGGCACCAACTCAGCTCAGCTCTGAGGAGACTAACCGGGTGGGTCGAAGGACCCAAACCTGACTGACCGCATTCTCCCCAGGTGACTCCTCCCACCTACACACCTGTGCTCAGCAGCAACAGGACACAGGTGAGTGTATCACATGACCCTCTGCAGCAGGGAGTGTGTGTGTGTTACAGTGAACAGGGTGTGATCTGTGTTATTGTTGGCTTATTGGGGGCGGAGCTTGCCATACCTGCTGACCTGAGTTTCTGTTTTGTTTTTTTACAGAAAGGAAAAAACCTAAAAACCTTCAAAAAACAAAAACAAGTGAAACCAGAAGAAACGTGATAAATGTTCTTCAAAAAAACCCAAACAAACCCACTGCTACGTCTTTCTGTTTCTATAGCCTCACCCATACGACCCCTCCCATCTGAGGCAGACAGCAGGTTAACGAGACTATGAAAGCCACGATCAATGGAGCTCTGACACCAGTATTCACCATGGCAACAGGTAAACACCGAGCAGCTCCTCGTTTGAATCGTGTGGCATTTATCTCACAAACAGGAGAGACTGAAGGTAGAAACATGGACTCAGACTGTCCACAGTTCAGTGAGCTCACAGACGCCCGACAAGAGCGCTCAGGTCACACCACTTCATACCAGTTTATAATTTACTGACACACAACATTTTCAGCTTTCATTTAATAAAACAAGCACACAAACAACATGTTTCATTTTCTTCTTATTCACTCATGAAAACATGAAACTTTAAATCACTCTCCACTCTTCACCCTGAACTCTGACCTTCAGACATGTGGCACACACACACGCACATCAAATGTCAGTCTTGGAAGCTAGAGCGAGGTTATCAAAGTAATAATGACGACATTTGAACTGCGCTGTGATTGGCTGAAGTGGACTTCAGCAGCGTTAATTTTAATTCCTGTTTAAATATTCTCATTCAAACACTAACGTCCTTAAAAGGCCACATCACCTATGTCCATTCTTCTTCTATCAAATAAAATCTAGTGGTCGTATCCGCTTGCTCTGCCTCCCTGTATATGTCTGCTGTCGCTGTGTCTCATTTGTGGCCCCGCCCACTCCTCCTCAGGCACTCCATAGCCTTCAGCAGTCCAGCGTGGTGAGTAGCGAGGGAGGATCGGAGGAGGAGTTCTCCACGTGTCCAGCGTTGCGGCGCCTGGCCTCCACTGAGGGTTCCCCACACGGCTATCCTCCAAGTGTGGCGGTCTCCTCCACTGATTATCCGCCTGAGGACGTGTCCATCGATACGGGTTGAGCGATGGCGGAGGAGGGGGGAGAAAGTCACGTTGAGGAGGGCGGTGATGAAGGTGGACGTTCCCTCGTCGTGGAGGTCTTTTTTCATTTGAAAAAAAGAAAGAAAATATTTTTATTCATATTCTTAAATATATGGAAAATTTATATATTTTTGTTTTATTTAAGAATATACACACACACATTCTCTCTCTCTCTCACACACACACACAAAAGATTATATTTCAGTCATTTAACCCTTTAAGACCTACCATAGAACCAAGTCCGCCAGAGCTTATATTATATTTTTACATGTTGTAGTGCAACTTTTGGGAGCATTTCAAGTTGATATACATCAATACAACCATTACAGCCTAAATTTTACTAATATGTATGCATTAAGTGCATAGTAATTACATAAAGTGCAGAAAAGTGCAATAAACTACAAAACATTTTAACATTTATTTCTAGTTAGAGAAATTTAAGAGGCTTATCCCTCAAAACAGTTAATAAAAAAAGTTGCACAAAATAGTTTCCCACCACAGGAAATTTATTTTAAGTGTCTTCATAGTTTTATTTTTGAAATACACTGCAGGAAAAACGAAAATAAATATAATGCAAATTTGCAAAAAAAACAGCATGTGCATCAAAATAAACTATTTCCAGCAGTGCAATTTGAGTTCTAAGCATCCCAGAAACGACACAAAAAGTCATAAAGTCAAATATAACTTTTAAAAACACCAGTATAGGCTCATAAGGCCCTGATGGTAAAAACTACATTTCTGCAAAATGACGTCACGTCCGGTTTCGGGCAGGTCATGGCGGACATGCGATCATTCGCGCTGATGTCTGTTTCAATGTGGGAAGTGTTACGAACAGCTGATCGGATCGGCAAAGAGTGTTTCTGGAATATTATGTTTTTGTTGCTTCAAGTGTTTTTTATGCAGTTTTTGCAAAGCTATATGTGGAAGGAAACTGTGACCGAGGACAAGCTGATGGCATAAGATGTAAGTACAACTCTTCCAGTTTCATATGCAAAAAAAATTATTGCGCTAGCTTACGTGGTTGCAGTTCTACCGGGATTTAAAAATAGTTACGCAAAACGGAGCGTTCCCGCTCCGACCGGCTTTAAAGGGTTAAAAAACTTTATTCACTTCTGTAATGAGTGAATTTGAAAGCAGCAGGATGTAATGATGATTCTCTGACGTTTATTAAACTTGGTTCCTTCCTTCTATGACTGATGAACATATTCAGGTGTGTCGTCCTACCTGTGGTGCCAGAACTTTTGAGCGTGTGCGCGCCTCTCCTGATCGCAGTCATCGCTTGGCAAACTGGAAAGCGGGCGATGAACAGCTTGACCTCTCATTGGCTCCTGCTCCACCTCCTCCATCCGTTCGTTACTGTGACAATGAACCAGAAAGAGTCAGGAACCAATCAGAGCGCAGCAGTTAGTCGGCATGGCGACTCAGAGCAAGACGAAAATGACAAATGTAAATACAATTTCTAAAGGCGAGCTTAGACTGTGGTTAAAAATATATCAGATATGTATTTCTAATATTTTATTTGTACTGTAATAAATAACCAAATAAAATTGAAGAACATTTGCTTTTCCTCAAAAGAAACTTTCCAAAACACTTTGAGTATGGAAATGTGTTGATTGTTCTTTGATGAATAATTTGAGATATTTACATTTTTAAATGTTTTTGTCGTGTTTTAGTATTTTTTCTCTTCATTTTTAATATTTTTATTATTTCATAGCATCCATCCATCCATCCATCCATTCACTTCCGCTTATCCTTTTCAGGGTCGCAGGGGGCGCTGGAGCCTATCCCAGCTGTCATAGGGCGAGAGGCGGGGTACACCCTGGACAGGTCGCCAGTCTGTCGCAGGGCCAACACACAGAGAAAGACAGCCACATGACAGCGCTCACATTCACTCCTATGGGCAATTTAGATTTTTCAATTAACCTATCCCCACTAACTGCATGTCTTTGCACTGTCGGAGGAAGCCGGAGTACCCGGGGAGAACCCATGCAAACGCATAGCAGTTAAACACAAATATTTTAAAAATTTTCTATGAAAACCTCTGCACCATTTAAATATTTTGAATTCATTCTGATTATGAAAACACATGAAGGGAATTTCTGTTGATATTTTACAACATTTTAAACTTCCTTTAACCCTTATATTCATAATTTATACTGTAAAACAGTCTAAGTCCCCAACTTTTTTTGCGCCCTGTACCAGTTTATGTCCGACAATATTTTCACGGACTGACCTTTAAGGTGTCGCGGACAAATACAACAAAATGAAACTAGTACCGGTATTTAAAAAAAATAAGATTTATTCGTAACAGATGGGAAAAGACCCAGAGAAACCGAATTAACGATAAAAACAACTTAAAAAATAACGATAAAGACCCCCAAAAATCCCAAAAAACCATACATTTCACACCCGAGCCTCAACTCTTGCGGCCCGGCCCAGGTGTTGGGGACTGCTGCTGTAAAATATTTGAGACTGTTTAATATTCTTTTTTTTTGGCTGTTATTTGATTTTTTTGTTTGCTACAAAAAAATTAAAGTTGAAATATTTTTGTCTTTGGGATATTTCTAAAGAGTCTGTCTGCTGATTTTGAATAATTCGTGTGGGTGGGTGCAGTGAGTGGAGGGGAGCCTCACCTCCTCCTGCGCCCGTGCTGCAGGTCATGCAGGTAGTTCTGCCTCTCGATGGCGTGACCGCGGGATGAGTTAAACACTGCAGAGAGAGACGATGCTTACACATGCTTCACACGTGAAATATGAACAGTGTTGGGAAGGTTACTCTTCAAATGTATTCCACTACAGATTACAGGATACATGCCCCAAAATGTATTTT